>NC_060951.1:43319020-43322424 GCF_022045245.1 Lucilia cuprina | reverse complement strand
GACTAGACTATAGACTAGACTATAGACTAGACTATAGACTAGACTATAGACTAGACTATAGACTAGACTATAGACTAGACTATAGACTAGACTATAGACTATACTACACTCTACAGACTACATATTGTAGACTATAGGCTATACTAGTGACTGTACTATAAAAAAGTCTTTAAAATAGAATGGTGTTAGTGATATTATAAATGACTACCCTCGTATTAGCAATACTATTCATTTATGTTTATGTTATATTTATGTTGTTTCTTTTGTTGGTAATTTTCTATAAACAACTAAATATTTAAGTAGTTATGAAAATTTCATTATGATTTTTATAAATATGAATTACATACATGTAGAAAAAAACTTCACCATATAAACACCAATATCGTATACGACTATTAAATACACGTTCTTTCTGTAACTCTTAGAAAAGTTTATTTGTTTATGCTGGTTTTACAAAGGCATTAACTTCTTAGTTAATCCTTAACAGGTGATGCCTCTTTACTTAAAACTAATACCAAGTAAGGACAAACAGATTTTATTCATAAGTTAAGGTTTAAAATAAACTAAGCTATGATGTTTTTAATTACCTTAATACTTACAGATAATTAAATAATGATGTATTCAAAATATTAGTAAAGCTAGAAGTAGATGAAGAATATAAGCTCCAATAAGCTTATTTATTTAAAAAATAAAATTTTAAAGTCTTTGCTTAAAAATAAATGTACATTTAAATTTTTGCTAATAGTTTCCTTTGCTGGTTACATTGTAGCCCTGTCATTTACATACGTTAATACATTTTGCTACTTGCAACATGCTGTGAATGACTGCAGATTTGGCATCATATGCAAAAAATTGCCACATTTAAATATGTGCACTTTTTCCGAGTATTTTAAATTTTGCTGGCATAATTTCTTTACAACATTTTTGCTTTAAAACTTTTAGTAAGGCAAAAATTCGAAACGACAATTTAATTTTAAATATTTTTGCTGTTCTGTTCATTTGACAACTATTCTTGTGTCATCTGCTGTTACAGTTTGACTGCCTCCCTTTTTCATCCATTCACTCATTCATTCATCTGCATGTAATTTTGAATCATTAGTCGGTTACTCAATATTTTATGCAACATAAAATTTTGTTGCACAATTTGTTTCTTTTTTCATGAAATTATTTGGAGGCACTTTCACATAAACGCACACATGTTTTAGTGTCAGCTGTTTGTTGACGCAGTATGGAACTTTTTAGCTCCAATTGTCAAACACCTGCCGCGGTATGTCGTGCACATAGAGCTATTGGAAAAATATTATAATTGGCAGTGACACATGTCACAAATGTTAATTTGGACATCTTAAATGTGGAAAACAGAATAAAATTAATAAAATAATGTAAATTCGGACATGGTCGACCGTATGATATTCTATATCCGTAAGTAATCTGTTAAAAGTTCTTTATTACTTAAATCCGAAATATTTTAACGAAAAAGGGTTATAAAGGGATAAGGGTAAATATGGGCCTCATATCGGGATTTATATTTGCATTAAATTTATTCATTAATTGATATTATTTTCATCGCGAAATTAATTTCTTCAAGCGACTTTTCAAAGGCCCTATTCGGGGTGTAGGGTTGTATGGGGACTAGGCGAAATATTGAATCGATATTATCCCTTTTCATTAGGTTTCGTCCATGGGACAAATTTCATCAAATTATCTTGACTATAGACTGGACTATAGACTAGACTATAGACTAGAATAAGATTAGATTATAGACTGGACTATAGACAAGACTATATAGACTAGACTATAGATTAGTCTGTAGACTTGACCAGACGGGGATCCTGCTCCAGCGTTTGGGGTGGTGGGGGTTAATTTCCCTTCTTCCCCGTGGGTCCTCGACTGGACTAGACCTTAGACTTGACTATAGTAAATACAATATACTAGCCTATAGATTACTAGAAAAAATTATATTTGATACAACCAAAGTCATTTTCATTTGACTTTCAAATCGCACAATAAATTTTGAAGAAAATTTATGGTCTTGCAAAATGGATTCAAATATATTCCCCACTTTTAAAACATGTCTATCTGGACGGGAACATTTCCATATCAATCGTAAAATTAGACATTTGCAAGTATAAAATGTTTTATAAAAAATGGCACATGTTTAAATTTAGCAGCAACTTGGGTTATACATTTATACCTACACATGTATGAAATGTGTACGAAACGGAAACGTGAAAGTGCACAAGAGATGTAAATGTGCGTAAAACATATGCAAAAAACCATTTAATTACCACAAAACAATCAACGCATAATTAGTGCGTAATAATGACACTCCAAAGCAACAACAACAAAAAAAAACATCAAAATAAAAACCGAATTGAAAAACATGGAAATAAAACAACAGCAGCCAAATTAACAAACGTTTATATGTCACTCGTACTCGTACAAATCCATACGTGTAACACATCGTGTGGGATCAGTGACAAAGTCAACAATTTAAATTTGAATTTACATTTCTGGTTTGTCGCTGTATTTGCCCTTGTTGCTATTGTTTTAATTTTATAATTACTCTCACTGGAGACTTTAATGGAAACAAAAAATAAAATATTTCGTTTTTTTTTTTTTGGCAATTTCAAAGGCAACAATTTAGTGACAACCAGATAAATACCAAACTACCACATTGTCACATCACTTGTCGCATTCATGATGACAGTTTGGACACGGCGTACAAATTGTCAACACCAAAACAACAGTCAACTTTAATGGTCAGCGTGAAGTCAATGGTAAAAGAAAACAGCTAAAACAAAAGCAAAAACTGAAGTGATAATGGCACAATAATAATAATATATAGTCGGATTGATAATTTCAACGACGAAATATATATTATAAAACCAAAAGCCAAAATATGAAAAAATTATTTCAGAAAATAATAGCATTATAACCAATGTCCCACCATTAAGCCAACTACCACTGCTACCAATATGACGATGCACCAGAGCAAACCGCAACTAGAGCACAGACACATTATAAAAAACCGTAACATCATTGTTGTTGTAGTCTTTATAGCAGCCGTCAACACCATCTCCATCATTGTTGTCGTCATCATTGGAGGCATCAGCAGAAGTGGCGGTCGGACGGTATTGTGAAGTACCCCATTGAAGTAGTCATTTTAACATTAGTTTTAAATTGGTGTTAACTTTTGCACAGTGGAGCGGGCTTGGTAAAGTTTAAAATAAATGCTATAGACTAAAATATGGTGTTGATTGTATTTAGACCAGACATAAACAAAACTGTGCGTCAGACTATGCTATAGACTAGACTATAGACTAGACTATAGACTAGACTATAGACTAGACTATAGACTAGACTATAGACTAGACTATAGACTAGACTATAGACTAGACTAT
>NC_060951.1:43250404-43318920 GCF_022045245.1 Lucilia cuprina | reverse complement strand
ATCCTTTCGACAGCATACGAGTACGTACATAGTTTTAAAGCACATATACATATGTATATGTTTGTAATAGAATATGTGTGTAAAAGTGTTTTTTGCATAGTTTACTTAAGAGTAGTATGTGACTGCGTGTTATACACACATACATACATATATGTAAGTATAAATATTTACCAAACTGGTAAAAATGATAGTTGTACGATATTAGTATGAATGTATTCAAACATATGTATGTAGGAGTCTGCTATAATATTGTCATAACCTTTTACATTTCTAATCTTCTTAATATCTTCTTTATGTGGAAATGTAACTGGGTGTGTGTTTGGCTTAGTATGAATGTATATTTATTTAACTATTTCCTTGTTGAAGTGGTACACTGATGGTACCAAACAAAATTAAATAAAATAAAAGTTACAAAACTGATGTTCCTTTTATACCCTACACCAAATCTAAAAAAAAAATCGATTTACTATCAAATACACACTACGAAATATTTTTCTCCTTGTATATCCATTATCAAGAACTAGCTTTTTGTATAAGGTTTCATTACATATCTTGTTTAGACGATCGCATCCGTATCCTTCTAAATAAAATTTTGAAAGATCATATTTCTGGTGCTCGTATGAAGGGGCCTTAGAATAAATAATATTCATTGACGTAGAGAAAAAGTGTGTACTAATTTTTGCCCTTTCGGATATATGTTTCAAAAAATCCCTGTTAATGCTTTCCAAGACAGTCTTGAAGTGTGTGGTACAAATTTCATAAATTTCGGATTAGTCGTTGTCATAATAAGACGTTATTGTATCAAAAATGTAGCAAAAATACAAATATTTCCTTTGCAGTTTAATTTGTGAAAATATTGACATTTATAAATTTCAATTTCACACAAATCCTAAAACTTCATATCATTTTAAGATTACACAATAAAATTCTTTCCCTTTATCTGCAAATTTTTAGTTTATCAAACAAAATTACTTTTGTTTCTTCTTTTCTGTTTAAAATTTTTTTAAGTTGGCCCAGCCAGTTAGATTTAATTAATATATGTTTTGACTGATTACAGAAAAATACTTGTCAAGTCTTTGCATATTTACGAAAAATTACCTAAACTACACATAATTTCCCGTTAAGTTTCAATTGCCCTCATTCCTGTTTTACCAGACCAGGATTTAGACCAAACAAAAACAACTTTTTAAGAAGAAAAACAGTACTTTGAAAAACAGTACTTTAAAAAACAGTACTCCTCCCTTTTTTTAACCGTTTTATAAAGTGTGGCATGGAGCATTGTATCAAAACTAATTGCATTTAGTGTCGGTAATAACTTCTCTCGATTTATTTCGAGTTTTCTCAGAGATCGCACTATACGAGATGTTCAAAATTAATTCAGGCTAGGCTCCATTCTTTCCCCTAACCTATTTCTTATTTTTATAAATGACCTTCTATGTCAAACTTTTAATTCTATCTACTCTTTTGCAGATGACAGCAGTATCTGCCATTCATAGAGATTGGGGCAATGAGGCGCAATATGAATGAATCGCTTAATCACGACTTGATAAAAATCTTCAAATGGGGTCGAGTCGATTTTAACGCCTGTAAGACTCAATGTTGTTTTTTTTTAACACATAAACGCTTTGCAGATACTATTGTTCCATCTTTATATATGAGTGGTGTAAATATTAAGGAATCAGAAACTCTTGATGTTCTGGGCATGCAAATTCAATGTGATGTCCGCTGGACTAAACACATTTTTCAAGTATCGATAGAAGCATTCAAGTGTCTCAGTTTTTTGAAACGGTGTAAGACATACTTCACTTCTTCTGATCTTCTTACTATTTACACCACTTATATCCGACCGAAAATGGAATACAACTCTCATGTATGGGCCGGAGCTTCTAAGTCTATTTTGGAGCTACTCGACCGCGTACAGGAGAGGGCGAAGGTAATTATCGGTGACAGTAGGGTATCCGACTCTATTGAGTGTATTTTACTGTTCTATCGATACTACAATGGAATGTGTTCCTTTGAAATTAGGAAACCTGATCCCAATACTTGATCTTGAGTAACACACGTCTTTCTTCAAGAACTCTCCCATTTGTGGTAGATTGGCCAGTGGACCGCACAACACTTTACAGGGAAAATTCATTCTTCAGCCGCACTGTTCGTATGTGGAATAAACTTCCTTCAGAGGTATTTCCTGCCACTTTCGATATAAGAAGTTCTAAATCGAATGTCCACAAAAAATACTCCCTTTATCCTCCTTCCCCCAACCTATTTTCTTAGTTCCAACACAATGCTTCGCATAAGTAGGGTTCTTCCCCTGAGTGCTGGTCCAAATGAAAAAAAAAACAAACAAATTTAGTTTTGCAATATTGTAAGTCTGACAACGTTGCAAAAGAAAAGTTGTTAGATATTTTCTGAACATTTTACTGAAAACTTTGTAAGATTTGACATCCATGTATCACGGCTTTTAGATTTGTTCCAACTTTTGCAACGCAACTTTTCTAATACATAATTCTGACATTTTTAATGCTAAATCGAAAATATTTTCGCATTAAAATAGACAAAAATAAGTTCTTATGCTCAAAAGTACCAATTTTTCGAGTTTTTTGTCGTTTTCACCTATTTTTACCCGTTCTAGTCCAATTTTCGGAAAATTTATAGTCTACTGACGCTTTCAGACATATATCTTTCTATGTTCCAAATTTGAAGAAAATTGGTTCATCCGTTTAGGTGTGATTGACGCTCAAACAAATAAACAAAGTCCGTGATACATGGTTGTCAGATCTTACAACGTTGTCAATAAAATGTTTAGAAAATGTCTAATTGTAGAGCTCGATTCATAATTGACCCCATAAATTAATCTTGATATATGTACGTAGGTATGTAAGTATGATAGTAAGGATCAATGTTAAAAGATCTTTGAGTCAGTTAGTAGTTTCGCATAAAGTAAATACTTTTTGGAATTTGTTAAATATTTTTGTTTTCATATTCATAGAATTGTAGGTGTGAACATATGCAAAATTTTACAAACTTTTCTTGGAACGTGCATTTTCGCAAATAGAGTTTAAAAATAATGAAAATTCTATAACATTTTTAAACTAAATCCTTATTATTTTAGATAGTCATAAATTTGATGATTGTGCAATTTGCCAAAGAATAATAAAATTTATTTTTAAACTCGTTATAAACGAGGTACTACATTGCAGTAATAAACTAATTCCATGCATAATTTCAAACAATAATAATCAAGATTTCGTATGAATTGTGTAGAAGTTTAAATACTGACTAAACCATCCTCGTATAGACATGTAAATTTTAGAAAATTGCACACGTGCATATAAATATTTGTTTATGTTGTTTCTGGTTTAAATTACTTTCAAAAACTAAATATATTTTCTCAATATGTTGCTACTGCTGCTGCAGATGTTGATGATATGCTTCTGCTCCTGTTATTGTTGCTATCATTGTGTTGCAGCAAGTGCTGATGACGATGCTTTTGTTGATGCAATTTTTGTTTGTTTATTTTTATATTGTTGAATTTTAAAAATAAAATAAAACAATAATTTGTATTATTTTTTCAAAAAATGTTAAAAGATAATAAACACAAGATTTGCATAACAAAATAAATGTATTTTTTTTGTTTATATAACGTTAGTTTTTTGGTTTTGTATTATTATATTGTTTTGGTAGCTTAAAATTTATGCATTAGATTAAATGAAATTAATATTATTCTATGAATATATTTGTACAAAAATATGTATGTATATAAACAAACAATATATTCATTTATACAAACACAACGGAATATTTTGTGAGAAAACATAATCATCGCTTATGCACTTTTGCACGCAATCATTTAGTAAAATTATAAAACTTTAGTGGTGATAACATGTTGTTATTTATTTTTTCCTTCCCTGTGATGCATATAAGCGGTCGGGTTTTAATATGAAAATATTTCATGGAAATGAAGAAAAATAATTATGCTCTAATTATTTTCACTCATCTGTTTTATTTGGCGACAGACATTCTTCATTAGCAAAGCAGATTATTTTTTAAATTTTTTCTTTACATAATTTATTTCGCTCAGACATTTTTATGGAGTATATAATTATACATATGTATTAGTACATATAAAGGGTTTAGAAGCAAAAGTGGTAACATTGTTAATGAACTCTTCCAATATTTGAATGCTTGCGCTCAGATAAAATGTCCGTCTGTCCGTCTGTCTGTGTGTCCATGTAGATAATTTGATGAAATTTGGCTATTGAAAATGGTTGAAATCGGTCCATTATTTCTCCTAGCCCCCATACATCCGTATCCCCCGAATCGGGCCTTTAGGCTCATAATTACGTTAAATGTATTATAATGTCAACAAAAATTAGTTTTATAGAACAATAAATGACAATACTAATTTTGATAGTGATCGGGCCTCATTTGACCCTAGCCCCCATACAGACTCCCCTTCAGTTAATGACTTGTAGGTCAAAATTAACTTATAAATACTAATAAAACGATTAAAATCTACATAATGACTTTGAAGTAGACGTAAATTGATCTACCAAAATTTATAAGGATAGGAGCATATTTACCCCTTCTCCCCTATGAGCCCTCTTGTAGAAAATCTCTTTTTTTTGTAACAATAAATATTCCACAATAAAACAAATTAAATGCTTTATTTAAACAAAAAAAAAAATTCACATGGTATCACATGGTCGGCAATGTCCAACTATAAATTCATACTTGTTTTTTATTTAATTTGGTTTAAACTGATTTATATTGTCACAATATTGTTTTATTATAAGAAGAAAAACATACTGCAAAAAATATAACTATATATGTATTTTTTTTCAAAAATAACTAATATGGAGATTGCTGACTTTGTTCTTATGCTCTTGATATGTTTTAAGCATATCACATATGTAGTATTATAAAAAGAAGTAATGCACAATATGTTATGTTGGAGGACATATTCATACAATTGGGGACAGTTACTAAAGCAGTCATGCTGATCTCATCCAATGAGGGCGACAATAAACGAGCTTAACAAAATTTTGAAAAAATGAAAATCCATAGAAGAAATTATACTAAAGGATAAAGCTGTGCTTAACTCAAACCCTAATTTCAATTTATATATGAGATGTTATAACAGATGTAATAAAATTTGTTATGAAATTTGAAAGTTGAATTTCATGGTAAAATGTGACTAATTTTGCTAAATTTTATCAAATTATCCAGAAAATTGCGAACTGTTAAAAGATTTATATGGATGGATAGACGGACGCGGTTCAGGAAGTATTTCTGAGCCGATTATAGTAAAACCAATATTTCTATATCTTACAAATATCATCATAAACTTATACTTCCTGCATAGTGCTGTGATATATACAAATTACACCTGAAGTTTTAGTAAAATCGAATAATGTTAACCCATAAAGTGTGAGGGTAAAACTGAAGTAAATGCAATAATGGATAATTTTCCTGAAACCACATTAAAACACTGTCTTATTTCCATGAAAATTAGGAAACATTTATAATCCTTTATTTATGATGACATTGAAAAAAAAGATCAAAATTAACCCTTAAACTTAAATATATTTTTAATATTATACTGTAACAATTTTGGAAAAAACCTTTCACACATGGAAAAGTTTATATGCATGTGGAAATAGATTCTACTTATAGCAATACTTCGTACTCCGATTTTTATAATTAGCTCTTATGTCCTCATAAAAGCACTAACAATTTCAAACAAATATTTGAAATATTTATATGTATTGTATGATGCTAATATTGGTTTCAAACGGAAGCTGGGAATATGTTTATACCCTACACCACTATAGTGAGGAGGGTATTATGCGTTTGTGCTGAAGTTTGTAACACCCAAAAATATTGGTCCTAAAGTATACCAATCGCCTCAGAATCACTTTCTGAGTCGATTTAGCTATGCCCGTCTGTCCGTCTGTCTGTCTGTCCATGTAAACTTTGTGCGCACGCTACAGGTCGCAATTTTCAAGATAATTTGATGAAATTTGGCACACACTCTTTTTTGGTTCAAGGACGATCGCTATTGAAAATGGTTGAAATCGGTCCATTATTTCTCCTAGCCCCCATACAACCGTACCCCCCGAATCGGGCCTTTAGGCTCATAAGTACGTTAAATGTTTTATAGTGTCAACGAAAATCAGCAAAAATAAGGATAGGCCCATATTTACCCCTTCTCCCCTATGAGCCCTCTTGTAGAAAATCTCTCTTTTTTGCCAACAATAAGTAAAAATATTCCACAATAAAACAAATTAAATGCTTTATTAAAAAAAAATCTAAATTTTAACATACTGACTGGTGTAGGGTATCATATGGTCGGCAATGTTCGACTATAAATTCATACATGTTATTATTATAATTATTTTCTTGACTCACTTAGAGAAACAAAGAAAAAGAAATTACATTCAAAAAAGACACATTTTCGTCACAAAAACTTCTAACTACTTTTTTGTAAAAAATTTATTTAAGATTTGCTTTTCTTTTTTAATCCTGATGAACTGAAATAAATCATAATATTTTGAAGCAGATGTAATAAGCTTTTTTATATAAATTTGAAGTTCCATCTTTTGAAATTGTATGTCCTTTAAATTTTAAACTCCTTTTACAGGAGCATAAGAGCTGATAACAACAAGTTTGATAACAAGGCTTACGTGGACAAGCTGACGGGTGGACATAGTTAGATTGATTCAGAGCCGATTGGTATACTTTAAAATAGGTACAGAATTAATATATCAACATAAAACCAACATAGATTAGGAGCTTTATTCATAAACATTTATCAAAGGTTTATGGGACAAATTTCATTTGACAAATTATAAAACATTTTAGTGAAAATTTTAATGTTTAGTATCAACACTACAATATAACAATAAAAATAAACAAACTCTTATCAATGATTTAATTTAAGTGCTAAAAGCATATTGAATTTTACGTTTCATTCAGTCAACATATTGAAATCGTAAAAATAGTAATTGTTCAAAACAAACCCTTTTATCTTGTTAAAGTATGAATGTAGTTGGATTATTTTATATGTGAATAAAACAGGGCAACAGATCATGCTTATAACTAGAGATGTTGATTGCAAATTGAATATAAAATTAGTGTAAATAAATTTTATCTGACATTACTTAATTACATTGAAATTGATGGATCAATTAATGATGATTTAATTAAGTAGTTATTTGTTTCATAAATTGAATGCTATTTTTTCTTTGTTTGCTATTAAGAAGTTATTGCTCAAACATTTCAATTAGACTATGATTTAATGGCTTCAGATTTAACATTTTACAATTAAAACAATCTTTTAAGAAATTTTTAAGCATTAAAATACAGACGAAATTTGAAAACAGTGGAGCAAGTGGAAAACATTTTTGCGTCGTCAAAAAAAGGCTATATCTTTAAAAATAAAATGTAAATTACTTATAAAGGAACTTTTTAAATATTTGTTTTAAATATTTGTTTAGAACTATTGTAAAAAACTCCATTCTAAACTTTAATAGTATTTTGTTAAATTTCATTAATTAAATTGTTGCTCACTGAAAAAATTTACGATGTTACAAATAAAAAAATCACAGAATAAAATAGTACAAGCGAGTAATAAAACATACGTTACATACATTTATTGGTTACATGCAACACACATCAATGTTCATTTGTTCACTTAAATTCACAATAATGCTTATGCAAACCAATATATAGACATACATACATGCATGACATGCATATCATACATATGTACATATGAAGTAGTAGTAGTAGTAGTAGTAGTTAGAGTTAAGGTGTATTCACCTGTGAATGCGATTATTGCAATTTGTAAACAAACATCCTTTGGCGCCTTTAAAGTTGATACCCCCAAAAGCGGATTTAAACTGATTCGCATGAATGCGTAAAACAGGACAGAACTGAACAGGATGCAGCAACAACATCAACAACATCAACAACATGACATCAAATCCTACCAACGATACTCCAGAGACACAAACAAATGCATTAAAGATGTAAACGTAGCTGAGAACAAACAAACAAACATTTTTAATTGTATGGAACGGGCAAATGAATGGTCAATGTGTTGGTTGCCTATATAATCGTATAAATGTGTATGTATAAATGATTATTCCAACTCATGCTGCAATGAACATAAGACATGTGTTGAAGTTAAAAAATTTAACGAAGATGACAGAAAATAACAAGATGTTAAAGTCATAAAGAACTAAAAAATATGTGTCAACTTTTATGCAAAAATGTCTTAAGGGAAAAATGAAATGCGAAAAACATAAATTTAATATTTTTTAAAAGTTTGGAATATTTCATTTAATTTCCATAATTGTTATTAAATTTTATGTTCATCTTTTTTTCTCGTTTTAAAGGAAATCACAAAAATTATCAATTAATTTTATTTGTATATCTGTGTAATGTTCATATGTTATTTTTCCCGTAAGTATCAAAGCAGTCTAGACAAACGGCTACCACAAATTTCATAGAGATACCAAAAAGGCTGTCTGTCTGTTTATTTGTCGGCCACTTTTTTGTTGTTACAGAGAATGCGAAAAAACGGCCTGTGTTTTTAACCGCAATATTGTGAAAGCCTTCATATGTTTGTGCAAACTTATAGAATTTTGTATTTGGAGTAAGTAAGCAATAGAGAAGATTGAAAAGAAGTGTTATTGCAACAGATATTAGGTTATCTTAATTTGGATTAAAAATAACTTTGTATGAAAACTGTCAATAAATCGTATTAATAAAGAATATTAAGTGTTGAGAAATGTACAAGCACTTTACTCAAGTACTAGAACTATCTAATATCTTGCCATAGTAGCCTTGTTGGGGAATGACAGTTATCATGAGCAAGATCAGTATTATCCCGACAAAGGAAAAGACAGTCACGTGTTTGAACCGATAGAATGGGTGAATGCATCATCAGGTGAAATTACATCTTATTTTCATCTTTTACAGTCTCATCCCACAAATCCGATAGAAGAGAAGGAACCAACTTTAGGTGAAAAAATCTGTTGTTACAATGAGAAATGCCATGTCCCTACGAACATTATCATCTATTAAAGACCTACCCCAGTGCCTTTATGACCTTACTACTTATATGGATTTTGTTGTTTAGACAACAGCATGAGACGTAATTGGTGTTTCAAAAACGCAGAAATATATAATTAGCCACACTTATTTAAATGGCCACCAGGACCTAAACTTCAACACACTCAATTATGAAGAAAAATCGTTGATAAATTAAACGACGATACCCAATATTTGCATTATCAGCTCAAATCCAACATTTTATAAATCTACATCCTTGCACTATGGTATATACCGCTCCTAGAAAGCATATTTTACCGTGCATCCATCCTTTAACCAAGCACCCGCTTTCCGCGAATTTGAGTTTAAACAACAGTCACTAAGTGGATCGCGAAGGAACCTCAACCAACTGACCAGCCAGGACAAACGGGCAACTACCCACCCGTAGTACCTAATTATTTGGTGATTTGGTTCAACCCCATGCCAAATCATTCTAAAGGAAAGGCCAAGAATACATGTAATCAACACCAGTTAATAGTCCCGGCAGACTACACTTTACCAATAACACCCTTTTCCCCGAGATTGCAATCATACCAAGATGGGGTCTTTCATCAAGGTAACATGTTCTCGGGACACACTTTGCTCCAATATTACTAGCTTGGTTATTGGGAAAGTAAAGTTATTGATAGGATATTACGATATACCATATTATTTTTAAAATAAAACTTTTTTAACCTTTGTTTTTCTATGTCATTACACATCCTTTAGAAAAATCCTGTATAAACATACATATGTATGCACATAAAAAGGGCTATTTGTGACATTCTGTATGTATTAGTATTACAAAGAGAATTTTAAATTTTAATAACAAACAACGACAAAAAGAATCCATTATATTAGAACGCAAAAACCCATGCGGTATATAAAACATATATAAAAAAAAATAACACAAGTGTAATTTATACATTTTAAAGCTAAATACATATATACATACTAACATACCCACATACCATCATATTAGCACATTATTAACAACGTTGTTTTTTCAAGGATTTAATAACATCAGCATTGTGGAGGAATTTTCTAGGAACTGTACTTTAGTTGATTAGATTAGAGAAAGAACTTTAAATATAGCACAAATCTAATTTATTCACACATATAAATTTAAGTTTTTTTATAGAAATATTCAATACTTTTTCCTTAAAGAAAATCTTGTTTTTTTACAATTATAGCGTTAATTGCCGAACGCCTTCACTCATTTACAAAACATTTTGTATTTTATCAATTTATTTGCATATATCTATCTAACAATAAAATATTTATAACAAAATAATTGCCATCAAATTAAAATTTTACATTTTTATAGCCTCTAGGGCATAACACTATTAAAAACTATAGGAATTGTTTCACTATTCTATTTACCATCAGATGTCATTTTAACCCCGACATTTTTTTCTATTATATATCCTTTATTAGTTAAATTAATTCGTCATATAAATTTAACATGACATTGTATTCCTGAGGGCTTTGTATACAATTAAAACATGCAACAATTATTCAATTAATTATGTAAACATTTCAAATATGACAAAATGACATTTAGACATTTAAATAGAATAAATTGCAACTTCCGTAGAGTTTAAAAAGAACTTATGGCAGACTAGTAGTTAATTTGTAATTTAGTACTTATAATAAATGTCTATTTGGCAAAATATTTATTATTTTTTTGAAAAAAGTTATATGTTATTGACTTTTATAGATTTCAAGCCGGAAGTTATTTTTGTGTGTGTTTAAAAGGGTTTAATTGAATATGACATTGAATTTTAGAGCAAAAGATAATTAGTATGATTTTGATGTTGTGTAAAAATGAAGATAAAAGAGTGCGTGCTAAGAAGTTCAAAAAAAATCCTTTGAAGTGGGTAAATATACGTTTAATATACCTTATATTTCCACTATCAAAATCGGACATTTGGATATAATTATACCCAATTAAAGGGGTATAATTATATCCTGTTTGTGTTGATGTTTGTAACACCAAAAATATTAGTCCTACGCCCACCCTAAAGTATCACTTTCTGAATCGATTATGCTACATATGTCCATCAGTCCGTCTTTCGTCTATCCTTTTGTCTGTCTGTGCGTTCATGTAAAGCTTGTATACACGCTATCCTTATTTTCAAGATAATTTAATAAAATTTAATAAATTCTATTCACCCAAGGACAAGCGCTATTGGAAATTGTTGAAATCGATCCATTATTTTGCATAGCCCCCATACAACCGCCAAGCCCATGTAGAGCTTTTGGGCTCATAATTATGCTTAATGTTCTAGTATTTACAAAAAAATAGACAAAAAATTAAGGAGTGAGATCGAAAAATTCTTAACATACATATATGTTTATAAAAAAGAAACCACTAAACTTACAGCTTTTTTTTTTATTTGATTCAAATTATTATTACAATTTACAAAAAAAAATATTTTTATAGTTTTAATCACTAGTGATGAAATTTTGAACCCTTTTCGGAAACCCTTCCATTAACGTTTTTATAGTGCTTTCTGTCACTTTGCTCGAACATGTAGTCCATCTCTGTTTAAAATCTACCACACTTTTGGACACCTTTTTTGTACTCTTCAATTCTCTTTTAACAAGAGCCCAATATCTCTCCACTGGCCTTAGCTCCGGGCAGTTTGGAGGATTTGCCTCTCTTGGTACAATTACCACTTATTATTGTTTCTTGTACACTCAAGGGCTTTTTTACCATAGTGACAGGATGCCAAGTCAGGCCAAAAATAAGTGGGACACATTATGAAGTCTTATGAATGAAAGCAGCCTTTTTTGTAAACATTCCTTGATGTAAATTTCGGTATTTATAGAGCCCGTTGTAACAAATGATTGGCTTCTTTTGTCGCAACTGCATATTGCTTGCCATACCAAGAACTTTCTGGGAAATTTTGTCTGCTTTTGGGTCCTAAACTTTTCTTCAACATTCCCTCGAGCATCAGCAACATAAAACTTTTGACCTGGAAGTTGCGAAAAATCTGCCAGAACATACGTTTCGTCATCCATTATGCAGCAAGAATATTTTTTTATAAAACTTGACTTCAATTTCCGTGCTCTGTTTTTGGCCTCTAAATTTTTAGCAGCGTTCCTGTCAGGAACTTTTTGAGCCTTGTATATTTTTAAACCTGCATTAGCTTTAACTTTTCGTACCAAATAGTCCGAGCACTGAGCTAACCGAGCTGCTTTCCTACCGGATGTGTTGGGAGCTCTTTTGAAAATGCGTTCTATTTTTTTGGCTTTAGAAACATCATGTGGACCATTCCATCTACCTGAGCCAGGTTTTCTATCAACTGACAAGTTCTCCCGGTACTGTTTAATAACATTGGAAACAGTTTGACGGCAGACCTTTGTATGCTTGGCCAACTTTTTGTAAGACCAAGTTGGGTTTAGTTGAAAATATTTAATAATTTCAGTACGCACTTTTTTCTGGTCACTCATTTTAATCAGATTAACAAAAAAATTAATATAATTGACATCACACATAATAACTGACATGTTTTTCAAAGGTAACTTGATCAAAAAAAAAAAAAAAAAAAAATCAAATAATACTTTGGTTGAAAAATGTAATGAAAAACGTGTGTTAAGAATTTTTCGATCTCACTCCTTAGTTTTATAAAATTTTAAATAACACTGCGATTTTTGTAATGATCCGGCCTCATTTGACTCCAACCCCCATTCAATGACTTGAAGGTCAAAATTCACTTAATAACACCACTTTCAATGAAAAACTTCAATTTAATGCGTTACTTAGGTATTTATAATAAATATTTAATTAAATCATTACAAATAGAGAGTTCAAAAATAGTTTTGTTTAATACACAGAAAATAAACCAGCAAAAACATACAGTAAACGTTATCCAGCAGGACTCGTACCACTAACCCCCTTTTAGTTAAATGAACACCCTAGGCAATTGCGCTATAACAAATCCAAATGAAATAATGGGGATGATAATGAACGCTCATTACCAACTTATGTATGAAATAACTACTGGTCATAGCCACAATTTCAGATTTTTTGCTGGGAATATTTACGACGCCTTTTCCAGTTCTATATGTTTATAAAAAATTAAATTTTTTGGTATAATGTTAGAGTAATCCCGGTCCCCAAAACCACCTTTTTGTGCATTATAAAAGGCATATAAAATTCAAAATAATTCAAAACATTCTGAAAAGGACCAAAATAAAAGCGAACAAATTTTGTAAAAATTTTTCTGCTAAAAATTACTTTAATTTTTACACCTATTTCGAAAATAGTATGCATTCATACTAAAAAACTACTTTAACTAATTTTTCTTTCCCATAATCATTTTGAAAAGTTTTCGGAACATTATTTTTTAATATTGTGCTGAGATAAAGTTTTTGAATTGCTTTTCAACTAATGATGTTAATATTTTCACAAATATTAAATTTGAATATTTTATTAAAACATTTTCTATATAATAAGCAATTGACCAATATCTATAAATTATTACAAATTTACTGAATTAACATTTACACTTCAGCTCGAGAATAAACCTAATTTGTTATGTTCATTTTTAATATCAATTACATTTAAATTAAATTTGTATTTATTCGTGTATGTAAATTAATACATAGTGATGAGAAAAATTATAGCTAAAGTTTGAATAAAATGATTTGTAATTAGATTAAATAAGTAATTCATCTAAAGTTACAAAAGTTTTTTTTTAATTTAAAATTTTATAAATCAAGTGTTTTGTGATATCATGTGATAAAGTTTGAAAAAGTCCAGATTGTGGTCGTGCTTGAGACGTTACAAAACTCCTTTATTTAAAAAAAAAATTAATCTTTTTTACCTTTGAGATACCATATCTCTAATAATTGTGCAGCCATTTCGCAGGTTTTAAATAAGAAAAGTGTCAAAAGAATATCTGATGGAATAACTTAAATCTCATAGATATTTGAGAAAATATTTAAAAAAAATTGCGAACAAACATATTTTTATAAAAGTCCGAAATATGAAAGCTAATCTACATATTTAACATTTATAAATATATCATCTGAGAAATATTAATTAGTAAAAGAAGTACGTATATCAAAAAAATGCAGGCCCTTAAAGTTTAGCTATACGATAACTAAACAGCTTGTTCTATCAACTACCAGCAACACTATAATGTATCCCATTCCTGTCTAGGCCGATGAACAAGTAAATTTCGTATTGCATTCGTGTTGTATTTTTTTCAGTAATAAATGCAAACATAATCAACCAATTTCACATCAGTAATTACAATTGATAATTCACATATTTTATCCATTCATTTATCATCAACCCAAAACACAAATACATCCACCATCAACCTGTATATTCAAATTGAAGTGTGTATTTGTGTGTATATGTGTGGATAAATGTGGTATTTTGGTAATTTACACAATCCACAATGGGATTAACTCTTATGCTGTTTTTACTCAACAGCCATGAGAGGTTGATCACAACGTTGACGTTGATAATAATATTTATGTGAATTGATGTGGTAATGAAAGAATTAACTGAAGCTCCTATTATGGTCGATATATCTAAGGTTATAAGCAATAAATGTATAAATTGACTTAACAATTAAGTCTTGGTATTTTACGAAACTTTAATACGTTACTAATTGCTATTTTATTAAATGTATTAAACTTTAAGTTTTATAATTTTAATAAAAAGATATCGACAAATGAATACTTTTTTACAATTTTTTAAGTTAAGCTGTTATTGCCTTTGACCATAGATAAATATGTAAATATAAAATACACAAATGTTGATGTCAATGTCTCTAGTTTACCTGTATATGTTCGTCTGTCTGTCAGTTGGTTTATCTACCCAATTATTAGTTGAATATAAATTGACTGAGTAAGTGGTTTAATAACATTAAAAATTTCTCTATAGATATTAATTTTAAAAATATTTTTTTATTGTTTAGCATTATTTAATTATATAATTTAAAAAATTAAGTTCTCATGTTAAAAAGTCAATATCGGCATATTAAATATCAATGGTTTGGAAAATAAGTCAACATTTCAGAAATGAATAAAATTCTTTTTTTAACAAAACAATTCTTAACTTCATATTTGTAAGTACTTATTTAAGTGCTTATTTGTAAGAGAGCGTGGTAAAATGTTAATATAGAAGTAGTGGTTGTCGTTAAGTTTTTGCTGGTTAGAGGTTATAGACAAGAGACTATGAAATGCTGCTTAATCGCTATAAAAATAATTTGTGAATCGAATCATTTATTGGACATAAAATTGTATACAAAAAATAAGACGAACAGTAAGAGATCATATGAAGTCTGGATAATTAGCCGAAATGACGCCAAAAACTATGTATAGAGGAACCTGTAAAAAATTACACAACTTGCCAGACTAATATTTTACGAACAGGGTTTTACAGATATGTTAAGATTTTACAGATAATGTTAAAGCATTTAGTTTGTGTTTTACCTTAATTTTGAAATATTTTACTTACTGTTAACAAAAAAAGTTTTTTTTTTTTTTAAGGAGAGCCCATATGGAGGTAGGGGTTAATATGCTTATCCTTACAAATTTTGGTAGAGGAATTTACTTCTACTTTAAAATTGAGTAGGTAGAATTTAATAATGTTATTAGTGTTTATAAGAGAATTTTGACGTTCAGGTCATTTTCTGGAGAAGACATTGTTTGGATGCTAGGGTCAAACTCAGCAATGTCATTTTAACTTCTATAAAACTTAGTTTTGCCGAATTTTAAAAAATTGATTGATATAAAAATGTTGACTTTAAAACCCACAAAATTGTTGGTTTAACAATTTTAAAATTGTTGAGAAATTTTAACTGTTTTATTTTTTCAGTTCCATTAAAATGTAGATGCAATTACTGAATGCATTTGCTTAAATATGATACTGTATACCAGTATATAGTATAATTTTAACAATTCATTGACAAAAACGCGATTTTCTAAATATTGGCATATGCCTGATCATTACGAAAATCACCAGTAACTTTCAGACATACACTTAGCTCTAAGTTCTGCTAATTCTGGTTGAAATACTATAAACCCATATTACTGTAGTTATGGGCTCAAAAGCCCTTTTTGGTGGGTACGGTTATATGAAAGGCTAGGTGAAATAATAAAACGATTTTAACCATCTTCAATAGTCTTCATTTAAAAGAAACATTTGTGTCAAGTTTCATCAAATTATCTTGAAAATCGCGACCTGTTAGTTTGAATACAAGGTTTACATGGACGGACAGCCGGATAGACGGACAAACTTATCAAAATCGATTCAAAAAAATTATTCTGAGCCGACTGGTATACTTAAGGTGAGCCAATATTTTAATGAGTTACATACACAACCCAGTATACACTCTTTACTAAAATGGTGCAGCTCGTAATGTTTTCTCGTATTTAGTATATTAATACGCATTGAGTGGATCTAAAAACGGTAATAAGTTATGAGCGTTAAGGTCATATTTTGAATAATTAAATAAAGCCCTTTACGGTCGGAGCCAGACTGACGTACTAATTCGTATAATAATTCAGAATTTATATATTTTTCTAAATCTATGACCAAACTAATTTCTTTGATTGTTTTCATAATTTCTATAAAAGGTCTACTAGATCAAATTCATTTAATAATAGTATTAACACTGGCCTGCAAAAATATCGTCCTTTTTCGTGCTTTTGAATCGAGACGCGGTTTTAAAATATTTCTAGTTTTGAATATTTCAGAAACTTTAATTTTTCTTAAAGGTGGACTTTATTGCAGAGCAGTATAACTGAAAGTTTATAATTTTTTTTTTTTTTTTTAGAAAAAATCTATGCCTCCCTATTGTTTACGTTTATCTCAAGCTTTCTCCTGAACACGCAACAAACCATAACGTTTAGTTAATTAAAAAATATATATATATATATATATATTTTTTGTCAAAATTAAAATAAACAACAAGATTGTAATTAAAAATAATGATTAAAATGTTTTTTGAAATAAAATGCATAATTGCCAATAGTTAAGAGGTAATTTTGTTAACTCTTCGTGCAACTAAAGTTTTTTTTTCAATCTTTTGATATTAATTTTTTCCAAAAAATATCAAATTAATTTTATAGGAATGTAAAGCTATTTGTTATGTTCCAACTCTAATGTAAAGTCAAAAAAAAGCTTTTACTAAACTTGTTTATGATGAATTTATTTTGAATAAAAAATTAAATATATAATTAAAATTATAAGAAATTTTATTTTATTGTTATTGGAAAAAAAAGAAAAAATAATTCAATTACACTAAAAAATTGTACCATAAAATTTAACATTAAATCTCGAAATATTATTGGAATAAAAATCAACATAAAATGCATAATCACCATTTATTAGGGGCAAAGCTCCTAACTGTTCCTGTAAATAACGATTTTCTAATCTTTTGATTTCAAAATCTTCCTAAATCATAAACAGTTAAGGTTTGAATTTGATAAACATAGATATACTAAAACTTACTATAAGTGGACAGGAATGATTAAGATTTGAAACGTGTTTAATCCAACCCCATATTATGCGGGTGACTTGATTTAAATTTTTAATAAAGTCACAATTGAAAGAAAAATCATATAGAAATGGTTTATAGCCATTGGCTCTTTTTAAAAATCTGAAATGTACCTAAAAATTGTGTTTTAATTAAATAAATTTTTCAATTTCTAATATTTATAACTTACTCTCATATCATTAATAGGTAATTGTAAAAATTTTATATAAATTGTAAAATATTGCAAATCTCTAGACTCTGCTTTAACCCTGCAGGAATTAAATTTAATATACGATTTATCGGTTTCAATGCATTTCAATTGGGTTAACTTTAAACGTAAACTCTTGAGGGAAACAATTTATATATTAATAGTTATATAAATTTTTTATAGTATATATTAATTAAAGTAAAATTATATTTACCATAGAATATTTTATGTGCAAAATTAATATTATTAAAAAAAGCACAAAACTTAATTTTCTGTTTACGCTTCGAAACATTTTTAAGCAATAATATTTAAAAACTAAATTGATTACAAAAATGTTTTTAAGAAAATATATAAAAAGTATTATTGTTATTATTTTTGTTATTATTAAATACTGAAACAATTTAATTAGTACTTAAAAAAATACATTTAATTATGTATAAATTAAAAAACAAAAGCTATTGTATGTGATGTATTTAATTGATTGGAACATGTTTTTCTGATAAAATTTTTAAATGTCATAATTTTTCTGTCGAAATTAATAGGAAAAATACTCTTAAAACTGTTTATTGTCGTAATTCTGTGTCTGTGTATAGTTGTACTAATACCGTGTTACTGAAGTTGAAGTTCTTATAAAAATATATTTGAATAGTCATATGATCTTTCAGAGATCAAAAGTCGAAAGTAACAAATTCCGGTATTAAAAGCATTTAATGCCGGACAATTACTACTTTCTATAAATGAACAATAAAAATTTAGATTCGATGCGAAACTGTTCTGGCAAAATCAGATTTAGATACAAAAATAACTACAAAATAGCATATAAGTATTAATAATAAATATTTATAACATGTTGCTAGAAATCCTTGATATTAAAAGAAATTATATATAAAACTATATGATTACTTCAACTCATAATATGTTAACTTTAAACTATCATATTATTACTTTAAACCATAGTATGGTGGTTACTGTTAACCATAATATGATTATTTAAAACAATAATATAATTACTTGAAACCACTTTATGATTACAAGAACCTATAATATGTTTACTTGAAATTAAACTATAATTGTTTTAGATCATTATGACCATGTTATAATCTTATTGTGTCATAATATGATGTTAAAATATCATGTTATGATTAAACAATATTATGACAAAATACCAGAACTATATGTAATCATAATTTGATACCTTATTATGATAATAATGATCATGATAATGTTTTAACTATAACCTCCATTGTTATTTTAATTTATTAAAGAATAAAAACTGAAAACACGTTTTCGTTATTTTTAAATATAAAATTTCCTTTAATTTTGAGTTAGGGGCCTTGACAATGTCAATTACAAAAAAAAAAAAAAAATTACAAAAAAAGAAACGTGCTTTTAAAGATAAATATTTTGGCAAACAATTTGGTCTTTACGTCCCTAATTCGCAACCATGCTTTAAATATTATCGTGCAATATATATGTAAATCTATATATATTTTTAATATTTAGGTATTTGTTAAATTAATAATAATAAGACTAAAACTAATAAATTGTTGCATAAAACTCCACTGTTATTCTTGATACATTATTAGTACTAAAATTAACAAAAAGTGCATAATCGCCATTTAATATGGGCAGAACACTTAACTGTTGCTGCAAATAACGATTTTCACATCTTTTAATTTCAAAATTTTCCTAAGATAAATTTAAAAATAAAATCAAATTAAAACTATTCAACGTCAAATTGTTACGACTTACTGTAAGTGGACAAGAATGATTAAGATTCGATACTGTTGTAAACCATCGCCAAACTATACTGGTTACCGAATTTAAATGTTTTGTAAAATCACATTTCAATGTAAAATCATAGAGAAATGGTTTATAGCCATTGGCTTTTTTCAGGAAATAAAATCGTGTCTAAGAATCACAAGAGTTTTTTAAATATTTATCACTTAAAGAAATTATAATTAAATATCATTTTAATTTACTTGAACTTCCTTAATTGGCAACTGATAATATTTAATATAAACTTGATAGTATTGCAAATCTCTGGATTCTGCTTTTACCCTGCATTTTTCAAATTTCGAAAATGTTTTATCCAAAGCATTACACTTCATGTTTGTCAATTTTAATCGAAAAGCCTTTAAGAAAATGGAATTAAAAAAGTTTCGATAAAAAATTAAGGTTACCTTAGTGGTATGCCAATTTAGTATTACTACTAAAATTATTATAAAAAATATATTTTTGACCATTTCTAAACCACAGTACTATACAAAATGAACAGTATTTTAAATTTGAAAAGAAATCAAAAATTTTATTAAAAAACAATTAGAATGAAATAATTAAAATACAATTACTTTACACTTAATAAAATAGATGCTAAAAATTTATTGATTTATAATAATAAGTCATAGTCATAAAAATATTATTTCATCAGTTAATTTTGTGGAATTCGAAGTATTAAGGACACTTAAACGTCCCAGGAACAAATATATATGTATTTAGTAAAGACTATATATTGACTGTAGCTTATACCATTGCCCAGCCTATTGGCTACAGAATTGTCTAGACTATAAATTAGAATATTGGTAGAAATACGAACAGAACTAAAGTCCACACTATAGACTTAATTATAGTGCAGATAACGGACAAGACTATTATGCGGACAATAGTTATAGACTAGACTATAGTTACGACTATAGACTAGACCATGGTAAATACTATAGACTAGACCATGGTCAAGACTGTAGCCAAAACTAAAATTAGGACTATATTAAGACTATAGCGAAAACTACTGACTAGATTATAGTCAAGACTCTCGACTAAACTATAGTCAAGCCTCCAGTAATAATTAGACTATAGACTTGACTGTTTTCAATACTCTATACTAAACTAATTTCCTCCTTATACCATATACTGTAGTCCAGACATTGGACAATATTAGACTATTCTTCTCTATTATATTCTATATTATAGAGAAGACTAGACTATAAATTAATCTCTAGTCCACAATATAGACTTTATTATAATTCAGCCTCAAGACGGGATTATATGTTAGACTAAAAACTTGATTATTTTTCGGACTCTAGACCATAGAGTCTGAAGTCTATAATATACATATTATAGACAATATATCAAAAGATAAAAGTATACATTAGTTTACTATATATAATACATTATAGTTTACTATACAGTACTGATTACAGCACAGACTATATACAAGGCTAGACTATAGATAGTGCAGACTATATATTAGCATACAGTTTAGATTGGAGAAAAGGTACTAGTAAACATAATAATCGAGTCAAATAATTCAAAATTAGGTTCACAAACCTAATTCCAGTATTTTACCAGTAAGTAAGGTGCCAGTTACATTTTCCGGGCTAAAATAAAATAAAGTTTTTCGATACCACATTAATTTTTGATATTTTGCTAAAAAAGGTAAGTATTTTTATTTTTTGAAAAAAAAAAAATGCTCACCAAACTAATACTTTGCAGTAACCTGACATCAATAGAATAAATATTATGCTATATAAAACCACCACAAAAAAATCTAATATAGAAACAACGAAAATATGCAATATGAGATCCAATTATTAACGTCACAAGAGTATAATTAACATACAACAACATACAACAGAACAACATCAACAACAACAAACAGCAACTGTTGCAGCAGTACTACCAAAAGCATTTCATTTCGCTTTTTTGTTGTTGCCACCCTTTACAAAACAGAAAGACAACTTTGGCTACAAAGCCATGTTAAGGAAATGAAGTTTCGTTTTTTGTTCATAAATATTTTGCAAGTTGCCAGAGACAAGTCACTTAGTCACTTAGTCAGTTACTTTTGCCTTCACTCATCAAACAAGAGAATTTACAAGAAGTCTTTCAAAAACATGCTTCAAATCCCCCAAGGATTTTATAAAGATTTTACTTTAGTTAAAGTACCGGAAATTGCGGGCAGTAAAGAAAAAAACCGTGGAGAAACAAAAAAAAAAAATCAGAGATAAAAGTTTATATACCTTGTATATGTTAGTTGTGATATTTCTTTAAATTGTTAAGTGAATTTGTTTTGTTGTTGGCAAAACTTCAAAAGAATGCTAATAATGACATTATCAAAAATCTGCTTTTTAAGATAATTTTTTAAATTATTTAAAATTTAATTAAATATAATATTAATGTTGTTTGTATTATTAAAAAATTCTTTAGAAATATTTTATAAAATTTTGGTTGAGGTGTTTGAAATCATGTAACTAGATTGATAAATTTATCAATTATAAATATTTAATATTTAACTCAACATAAGTTTTAAACAGTTAAACAAAAGGGGGAGTAATCGTATTCGTTTCAAATTTTATTCACAAAAAAATATAAATATATAGCCATTATTATCGCATTTATGGGCAAATTTGCATTAACATGCAACCTGTAACAGATTGCTTTGAACATACATACATACATACATACATACATACATACATACATACATACATACATACATACATACATACATACATACATACATACATACATACATACATACATACATACATACATACATACATACATACACACATACATACATCTTTATGAAATGTTTTAATCGAAAATTAAAATCACTACATTTAAGTTCTAATGAAATATATGTAAGAAAATACACCTATCCCTTGTTTATAACTCATATTTTTAAGCGATTTCTCTTTAACACGAAATACTAAGTTCAGATTCGATAGAGGGATTCCAGTTCCAACTTGACTGTAATTGGTACAATCATATTCTAAATAATTAGGAATATATAATTTTCGGTACAAAAATTTTCCAACGTCGAGATGGTAAAGAGTTGTTACTAGTCGGCCTGACTATAAGCTGGTGATGTTAGTTCACTCCTCGGACTTTCTTTGGAATAATTTAACATGGGATCGAACAAGAGAATAACATAATCTTGTACTACGAGTGGCGAGTTGTTCGCAGAACTTGTCCTGACTGGTCAGTTGATTGAGATTCCTTCGGAATTCACGTTGTGGGTGTTTAAACCCAAATTCGCGGGAAGAGTGAATTGCTGTTAAAAGTGCTGTTGCGAAATGACAACAGATACATCACAGAGGAGTGACTCTAGTCACTAGAGGTTGAAAATAAATTGGTGTTATATGTATATGATACAGGATGAATGAAAGGGTCTTACAAGCCCTGGGAAGTGTGTTGGGTTGAATGGTGATGGATAAAAGGTATTTTACACAAGTTATACAATTGAATTTTCTTTCATTATGTAGGTATGTTCAGAGAAAACTCTGTTTGTACCAAATTTATGTCAGTATTCTCTGTGAGTAAAAACAATATCATCGGCTTATTTAATGGATTCGTACTTCGGTCTACCGGTTAAGTCTTTAGGTGCTGTTGAATAATGATAACGGAATAACGGATGTGATGTTTTTGCATCTCGGAAGTTAAGCAAAGGTCAGAGTTTAGATATAGCGGGTACTTGAGCAAAAGTGCCATCTGAATGTATGAAGCTCAATGAGGCAGTGGTGAGTCGTCACAGAAGCTTACGCAGTGGTTGAAAAGGCCACAGAGAATAGGCCAACATACTTGTTGCACCAGGAACATAAAATGTTAGATACTGTGAAATATTAGTCTCATATAAGAGATCTTGGTGAAGTTAAACAACACATTAGGGAATCTCTTGTTGCACAGATGGCTCTTAACTGTCACCACACCCATTTGAATACAAAAATTTCATATTTTCGTACTTTTTCTATAAATATTCACAAACAAAATGTTTATTTTATAAAAGGTTTATAAAATAAAATTTCCATACAAAATCTATTATATAAACATTTTATAAAATAAAAATTTTGTTTGTGAATAAGGGAATAAGTTTAAAAAAAAAATTTAGAAAGTTTTTAAATAACAATTCCCTTTCCAGATGCGAATCTGAGTTCTCTAATTCTAAGTGTCCAAGGGCATTTCATAACGAAATTTATCTGACAGATATGATAAAATCAAGATCCTATTTTCAATATTACCAGTTGTAAAAATTACATTGCCACAGACGAACATAAGTCACTAAATATCCTTAGAAATTGATATGCTTGACATTTTTCCGTAGAGCACTGTAGAATTCATCCCACAGATTGAAGAGAGTTAAATTAACAATAACAACAAGTGCAAAAACAGTTTTTTTTTCATTTATAAAAATTTAATCGCATGGAATTGATTGTACCCACCTACAATGCATAAAAAATGCTGAATGTTCATTTGACCAATATGTCTGCAAAACAGAATGAAATATTTTGTTTTTATACCAGCTTTGTTTTTCCTTTAAAGACAACGAGGCGTATGTGCAACACCTATAGAGATAATCAAAAAGTAAGTAAACAATAAGTATTTATATAAATATTCAAATTAGGGAGGTTTAGAAATCGAGTAGTGAGGAATCATATTGGAAACGACATTTTAATATCACTTCATTTTCTCTAATTTTTCAATTGATTCGAAATCTAGGTTAGGTTTTAAAAATCTTTATATAAATCAAAAACATTGTCCTTTTACACTCCCCGATGTAGTATAGCATGAGATAAAGCATTTCAGGAAAGCATATTTAACGGCTTTTAAAAAATATATACCGTTTTCATTGCTTTTTTTAACTAAATGGTCAACGAGACGTTAAAATATAAATGAGCAGCAATAGCAATAAACATTTACAACGTTACAGGCAACGCTCATAACTGTGGCATGCAATAAACCAAAAAAAAAAAACAAAAAATACATACACACCAATACAATGATAAGTAATTCTTACATTCTTCTGGCAGAAAAAGAGAACACAGAATTTAACGCGTTTCTAGGAAACGTGAAAAAAGATGTTTAATTCAATGAAATCCAAAACGGAAAATAAACGAAAGCATAATCAGCCTACAGCCAGACAGACACTCAGCTTGCACGGAAGGCAGATGAACTATGGCAAAATAAAGGCATCTTTCACATAAACAACTTTTTTCATTATTTATTATTTCGTTTTTTTTTTCGCTGGTATTTAAAATTTGATACTATAATATCATACTTAACTTTAAGAACTGATGATGTAAATATTCTTTGAAGGCATGTGTTTATATGTCTAGTGCCACAGCATCAGCAACAATATGTTGCAATGTATTGTAACAATTGTACATACATCGAATGTCACACAGATAAAACTACTTGGTAAGAGCATGAATGTGTGTTGGTGTTTGTGTGTGATGTCCATATAATGAGCATTATTAATTTTTTAAATCACCATTTCAGTTGAATTCAAATTAATTTTACCTGTGGTAATCAATTTGTGCCACACGCGTACATTTTTATTTCATATATGTTTTGCATGTATGTGCGTAAACTTACATATGCATTTGCAATGCATTGTAACTATGCAACCAATTTTTCTTTTACTTTTTTCCATTTTTTGTAGTTACAATATTGCCTGTTGTTACAAGTTGTACGATTTACTAGAGTATGGCACAAATTTTGCAAAAAAAAAAATTTCCTTTTCTATAATTTTTCTAAAAAAAAATTTATCAATTTTTTTAGAAATAAGTTTTCTATTAAGTATTTTCTACAAATTTAAAACTATTGAAAGAAAATTTTTTGATAATTTGATAAATTGTAAAATTTTAAATTTATAGAAATTTATTTAAAAAAAATATTTTACAAATTTTCTATTAATTAAGTCCCATTCACCTACATGAGAAGGATACACTTAATTGCCTAATATACACGAAAACTTTTGCACATTGTACGAAATGCTTTGCAAGAGAAATTGTTTCGTAGTATCTACGAATTGTTATAGTTTATTGAATGATACGTACCAAAACGAAATTATTCTTGTGATATTAAACAAAGTTTCTTAATATATGCGAAAATATATTACGAAAGGTACTTTCGTTAAATTGGTATTTATAATCATGAAATTTTCATATATATTACGACAAATTAGAAATTCTTGTCGTAAAATTGTTCATTGATTTTTATCATTTGTAATTTTTACATTATAAATTTACGATTTCATATAAAATATATATTCCGAATCTTTACAGATAGTGTGAGATATATCCGTCTGAATGTTTATTGAAAAAATTTCTGAAGACGCTACATCTACAAATTTAATTATTCTACCAGACATGTTTGTAAGAGATTTAAACAAAATTGAGACAAAACAGAGAATTTTTAAGAATTTCATGTAGGAATACCAGTCAATTAATGCGTATTAATGTACTAAGCAAGAAAAAAATAAAAAATATTTGTTTTGGAATTATCCTCAGTTCCCAACTAGCAATTGAAAAGCCAGAAGTCATTGTAATTTTTGAAAAATAAAACATTTTTGATTTTTCGTAATTTAGAATTCCGCAGTTTGAAGCTCATTACGGCGAAAATAATTTTAAAATTTTTGTAGATTACTTTTTGGTCCACAATATGATTTTTAGTGGGTTGGATAAAAATATTATTTCAGCTTTTTATCAAAATGGGTGTCAAAATTGTCGTTATATTCAGCTCATACTATTTAAAAAATAGTCCATTTGACACCCATTTCGAAAAGATTGCCGAATATTTTTTTGAATATATTATACTGAAATCAAGATTTTCAATCTTTGGTAGGATCTTAAAAAAAATATATTCTTTTTAATTTTAATTGTTTTAGAGGTATTACTTCTAAAAAGTGGCCCACGAGAAATAGTTTAGTATTAACTTTTTTTTAAATTTTAAATTTATAACTCTTACACGATTTAACTACTATTCCTCTCCGTTTTAATATTTTTCATAAAAAATCGTCAAAATAGACGAACGCATTTCTTAAGGATAGCAAGGCACAGTGACTTACAGGATAAACAAGATTTTAGACCATACTACACTTAGGTATTTCCTACAATTGGCGGTAAATTGAATTTAAATCGAATATTATTCTAAGTTCATTAAAATAGTATCTAAATAAACTTGGAGAAAACATCTCTAAACACTGCATCAACACTCGACATAAATGACATAAATTATGATTTTCTTTTTGAAAGATATTTAATTAAGTTTTCTTTCAAAATGGAACAAATATATAGAAAAATCTCATTTTACATCTCTAGCCGCATTCATGAACTATCGAGTGTTTTAGCTCCCAGTACTTTTTGCATTATTTATATTTTTTCCGTTAATCGCTTACTGTCACATGGCTGGCAACGTAAACGACTTTAATATTTACTGGTTCAAAGAAATGAAAAAATGTGTTTTATTTAAAGGATTTTTTTTTCGGCAAAAATAAGGAATGCCATGTTGTCGCGTTCACGTTTTAATTCATGTGTGTAATTCATATCATAAAATAATATAAAATCTTTTTTAGTATATGATAAAAGAAAAATATAAATATGTATATTTTGTAAATTAATTAAATTTATTTTAACAATAAATTGAATTTTGTGTTTGTTGTCTGTCTATTGATTTAAATACAAATGGATTTTTAAATTTGCATTAAAATAATTTTGAAAATTAAAAAAAAAAAAAAAAATATTCATCATTATTTCTGACCTCATATCCTTAATTCTAAATCAATAATGATTCTTGCAATTTAAATATTTAAAAATGAATTTGATTATAAAACGAAAAAGAAAACTGTATGCAATTCATAACAGCAACAACAGTTTAATTGTTTAAATTGCTGTAGAAATAATTTTGAAACCGGAAACGGATGTTACCGGCAGTATTTATTGTTGATAATGGTATAGTTTGTTGTTACACATTTTTAGTCAAAAATAAACATAAATTATTTATTAATAATACATATGAAGGTATAAAATAAAAAAAAATAAATATTGATATTTATTTTTTCTTCCCACAATATTAAAAAAGAAAATTTTAAATCTTAATAGCATGTAACTAACAATATTTTTACTATATTTTGCTTTGAGTATCACTAAGAAAGCTGTTTTAATTTATCATTATGGTGACTTTTGATCAAAAACCATATGTTAGTTACTTGGTTGCAACATCTTTATATTGATATATTAGTTCTAATTTTTCAATATTATGATTTTATTAATTTTTCAATAGATTTTATATTTCTGGTAAAAACTCTATACAGTGCAAGTTTATAATACATACATATTTTTATTATTGTGTAGTTTATTTACAATTGTGCTTAATTTCAAATTTATCTTTGTTACATTAATATTCACACAATATACGTATGTACGTACATTTATAGTATCTACTAAATCATTTTAACACATATTTTATTTATTTAAATTTAATTTAATTGAATTGCTAAAAATGGTATATATTTTTATTTTACAATAATAGATTTATCGCAAAAATACAATAACATTTTTGTGTTTAATTTTATTTTACAAACAATTGTACTTTTAAATATAGCAGATGATTTTTGAAATCATATATAGGTGATTATTATATTTTCAAACTTATTAATACCAATAGAAACAAGTGGGTTGGCCATGGCCGACAGAGATACAAACCGAAACGGCTCAAATCGGCAGAGGCTGGCCGCCGGTTATATTTTTCAAGCCGCGCCGGCGCCGTCTTCTTTCGGCTCAAAAGCTAAGCCGGCTTAAACGTAACCGCTGATAAAGATTGGAATCACACATGTATTTCGGAAAATAAATTCACCAATTTGAACGGAGTTGCCACTATTTTAAACTATTGAAAAGTGTTGCCACACAATAATGTGGTAATATTAAAAATGTGAAAACTACTATATATGTTCATTTATCTGTAGAAAAAACTTATATAGAGACAGGTTTCTATATAACAAACTATTATACTATTTTTCAATATAATAAACGCTTATAAGGTCAATTTCTGAAGAAAAGGTTAAATTGAGCCGAGAATTTAGCCGCCGCCGATCATTATGCATCGGCTTGTAAATGACAAAAAATATTTTTTTTACAAAAGGGCTCCTTATAAATGTTAGTAGAGCAATTAACGTATACTTTAAAGTTATTTATATAGACTTTAATTAGAATTATTAGTGTTTATAAGTAAATTTTGACCTTCAAGTCGTTTTCTCAAGGGTAGTTTATATGGAAGTTAGATCATTAACAAAATCGGCAGTGTCGTTTAATCGATTTTTGTTAATATAATAGAACAATTATGAGGGGTATGGGTTGTATGGGAGCTAGGCAAAATAATGGACTAATTTTAAAAATTTTCAGTTACGTTAGTCCTTGTGCCTGAAGAAAAGTATGTGCAAAATTTTATCAAATTATTTTAAAAATAGGCGGATGGATGGACATACCTAAATCGACTCAGAAAGTGATTATGAGCCTATTGGTATACTTTTTATACACTACATCACTTTATACGCACCTTTGAGTATACCAATGGGCTCAGATTAATTTTTTAAATCGATTTTGCTATATCCGTCCATGTAAACTCTGTAGTAAAACTTCAATTTTCAACATAATTTGATGAAATTAGGAACTAACGTTTCTTTTGGTCCAAGGACGAAGCCTATCGTTAAAATCAGTTCAATATGTCACCTAGTCGCTCTACCAAAATTGACACAATCTAATTTTGTGTAAATCTGAATGTTACAAGTGATTTTCGTAATGATTGTGCTTCATTGGCCCCAATACAAAGTTCCCTTCAGAGAATGATCTAAAAATCAATAAACACGAGTATTACGATAAAATGTTCCATAATGACTCCACTTTTAGAAAATAATTTTTGTGTTATAAAATTTTGAAAATATTTTTTAAATAGTCGGCCACCCTGGACTATATATACATTCCTTCTTGTTTTTTATTCTAAATAGGATGATAACAGATGATTTTAAGTTTCCTTGATTGTTTTACACCCGAATTCAGAAGAATTTGCATACAAAATTTTATATATTGTTTTATATTCTTCTTTCTGAATACGGGCCTTAGTATCTGTTTGGAAAATTTGGTTCTACGAAATTTCAAAAATTTAAATTTAACTTACTATATGTGATGGATATGCCAAAAATTACACTTATTTTTTTTTTTTTTTTTTGTACAAATTAGGGCCCCTTTTTACTTTTTTTTTAACGTAAGTGAGTTTTTCTGTCTATCCGCTGAAGAGCTAAAATATTTTTTTTTTTTTTTTGAAATGGACATCAGTTCACTACCAGCGATTGAAAATATTGATCTCAATACAATATGTATACAAAAGTATATAGGAAAACGATAATATTAATACATATCTTAAAATAAAGTGAAATATTTGCTATAATTTCTAACTATTCTTTGTATTTTTGATTAAATCTATCAAATTTAAAATTTATGTATAAATACCTATACATACATACATAAATACATACATGTATTATGTACACATATATATTAACAAACATACACATGTTTGTAAAATTTTATTGTTTAAATAAACTGTTGTTCATTTTTATTTTACACTATGCACATTTGTACGTAAGTATATATATTAGGGTAATAACCATAACTAGGCTCTATCACAATAGTGTTCTGATAACAAAACCCATTGGCTCAGGTCATTTTATTGCAAAAACCTTTTGACGTATATTTTTATGCTCTATGTGGAAATTTCCAAAAATTGTGTAAAAGCTACAACCCTAATGTGTATACACGAATATATCTATATTTTATAATTTTTAGAACAGTGTGGGTAAATGTACATTTTATTACAAGGATTGTTATTTTATTATTATTAATAATTCAAATACTAATTCTGTTTTTTTTTATTATTTTAAAATTTGGTTTGTTTCCCTTTTACTCAAACACACAAAAATTTTACTTTCTGCCAGCCTGCGGGGGAGTAGGGAAAATTTCATAAACAAAAATTTCTTTATACATATCTGCATAAAGTTGGGAAGTAGTAATGGTTGGCTTGTATGATTGCAGATGTATTTTGTTAGACCCTTTTTATTGTAAAATATATATTTTTTGTTACTCTATTACTGCCAGTTATTTTTAATAAATATTTGATTTGGTTAAATGTATTTAATCTTTTGGGAATGTATTATGTATAATTTGTGGCTCAATTTTAAATAAAACATTATACAATAGAAAAATAATAAAATTTTTGATATTTTATAACTTTTTGTTTTATGATTTGTAAATTGGTTTCTGTGGTTGCAAATAAATTTTATAAAGTTAGATTTTTTAATGTTAAAATGTTAAATTTTTAAATTAGTTTCTAGTTTATTTCAGAATTTGTATATTGTTTAAATGGTAGTTCCTTATCTTTATACCTACATATATATTTTAACTTGTATTGCTGTTGTCCTATCAATGACCTATTTTTTGTCATTTTCAACTCTATATATTAAATACATATATTTTAAAATTTTATTAAAATACTAAAATCAGCTAAAAGCTTTTAATATTTTTCAGAAGTAATCTCCCCATTATCGAAAATCACAATATGCTTTATCTGCATTTAATTACCTCCTGCAAAGCAGCTTGTTTTTAGAAAAGTATTTCCACACAAAAAAGTATTCAAACACGCCTCTTAGTGTCACTAGCACACCTTGTCTTTCTTAAATACAATTGTTATTTATATTCTGCCAAATTTCATTAATATGAATTTCATTAAAAAAACAAAACAAAACAACAACTACAATGACAAAAACAAAAAACACCGCGAGCAACTATTATTTATTCAAAATATTCATATCCACCACTTTTTCCCAAAAATATTTTTCGAAATGTTTGTTATGAATTTAAAGGGGATGAGAAGGATAGCGAACTTGGAAAATAGAAAAATCCATCGTTATACGAAAAACTTCTGTCCTTCTTAGAAGGATATATAAATTGGCTCTTTATAATTTTCGATCCTATAAATTATAGATATGTAACGGAGTCGATTTAGCAATGCCTGTTAGTGAATTCTGTCTGTATGTTGAAATCAGTTTTCAGAATACCCCAGTTATCTACGATGTCTTTAGTTATTCCATCAGACATGCGTTCGGGAAGTACTCTATTTAAAATCAAGAAAATTTTTTTGCCAAAAATGCAAATTTTGTAACACTTATTAAATGTTTCTCAAACTTTCATAATGTTCCCCCCGGGGCATGCTTCCTTCATGAAAGACCCTAGTATTGTGTTAAAAACCTAGGCTAAAGAATTCAACCAGTACCTTTAGTTTAATGTCATTTCACTCCTCAGCTAGTCATTGGAATGATTTGACATGCAGTCTTATCAGAGAACTCATAGAACTTTGTCCTGGCTGGTCATTCCCCCGGAGCATGCAACCAGGGGGTATAGAGATACTACAAGTATCTCTAGTCTGCCGGGGCTAAAAATTGGTGATGTCACTTCACTCCTCAACTTGTCTTTGGTATGACATGGGAGTCTAACAAGAGAACCATATAATCTGATACAACGGGTAGCCAGTTGCCCGCAGGAGTATGTCCCGGCTGATCAGTTGGTTGAGGTTGAAAGATGATGAATGAAAGGTATCATACATAACTAGCAGATGCTCACGTAAAGCACATTGACTTCAATGTCCTTGGCGGTCAGTTGCTTAAAGTTCATTCATGATCCTATTCGATCCAAAAATATGTTGCATATTTTTGGGTTTTTAATGGAACATTATTTGAAAAGAACACGTTTTGTCTTTACAAACTAACATTTTTTACAAAAGAACACAAAGAGGGGCAAAAGGCTGAATAAGTTTACCATTTATGTCTGGTCATATCCATACTTAATTTTAAGTACTACTATTGGCTAACCTTCCCCCGTTTAATTTCACTCCCAAAGCCGTCAGCAACATCATTCGTTTTTAGTTTTTCATTGTATGTTATTTGCTGTTCTAAATTGGCTATATTGTCTTTAAATTGCAATTGAAAAATCCGCTTATTTGTCTACTACCCAAAAAATTCATATTAAAAATATAAAATCACAACGAATTGTCATGACTCTAACCAGCTCCAAAAACAAATAAACAAAACAAGACCAATTTAAAATGATGAAAAATATTTCCAAGTTTTTTTCTCCCACAACCCCTGCAAAATGTAAGTAAAATACAAATGAAAAGTTTGTATAAATTTTAAAATATGGTCTTCAAAAATATACAACAAACAAATAACTAAATATATGTATGTATGAATGTATTTTCAAATACAAGTACCAACTGCCAGTGGCAGATGTTGACAACGACGACGAACAACAACAACAGCGAAAAACCGTCAAATGGTGGGCATTAGAAAAGAACGCGTTCACGTGCCTTTAAATTCATGCAATTTTATATTTTTACTTACATTTAGCAGTTAGTATGTCAAAAAATTCTTACCCTGAATCTTCTCATGCCTCTAAAAATATATTTTAAATATTGCGTAGTATTGTCCTAAAAAGTTTAAGAATATGTATGGGGTATGAGGCGCAAAACGGAAGTTTTGAATTATTGTTAGTTGCCGTTTAAAACTTAAAACGATTTCCGTTAATCCTTCTTTTGAAATGTCATAAAAGTAGTGGTAGTAGTAGTAGTAGCAGAAATAGTCTATGTAAAAGTTTTTCTTGTTGGCCGCTTTTGTTATTATTATTTTCGTTGTTATTGTTGTTGTATTTGTCGTTGTCGTCGCCCATTGTTGACGTTTATTGTTTCCTGTTGTGCGATAAAATTGAATGTTTTACTATTATTATATAAAGATTTGCATAAGAAATACTTAATTTTGACTTACTGCATATTATTACAAAAATGTTTTGTTTAGTTTATTGAGGCTACTAACAGTTTAGAAACGAGAACTAGAGCTGTAACTGATTTGTAGACTATAGGATGTATGTTAGAATTCACACATTTTATCCATTTTCTAGTAGATTATTAAAGTCGAATTTTTTTTAGATTTACATACATACATAAACATTTCTTCTTAATAATTCACAAAAGTTAGTTTCAAAAGGTCTACAGTGTATAGATATGTTTTTTTTCACACTAAACTGTGAGAACCTTTTTAATTTCTTATTTTTCTGCTTTTATAAATTTTGAATAATACTTTTTCCAATTACAAAAATTCTTTAGAAATTATGAATTGAAACTTAATTTTTCTTAATTTCATTGAAAATTAAAAATTTTAAACAAAAAATCTAGGGTAAAGGGTATAACCAGCTTTCAGTTTTTAATTTCCAACCCTTTTCTAGATCCTTATAGATAATAACGCTTTGACAGTTCATATGTCTAAACTAACTACAAAACTTAAAATACACACAGTGAAATATTTTCACAGCCCTTTTGAAAATCGATAAATCACGTCTGCTAAAAGTTTAATTTTTTAAACTAGATAATCGATAAACTAAAACTAAATTTATTAATATGATAAAATCGATTACTCTGTTTTCAAGTTATTCGCATTGACAGATGTGCCCCTATGGCTATGATCCCCCTTCTAGCCTATTTCCCTTTTTACACGTTCAAATCTTAAATGCATTTAACTTTTTAATGGGACAAGAAACAGTTGAAAAGTTTTTAGTTACATATATTTTTTGTAGATCTTCTGAAGGAGTATATATATTTTAAACTTCAGCTTATTCAGTAAATAAATGAAGTATTGGCCATTTTTTAAATAAAATTATTACACGTGGTGATTTACATCTCGAACAATAGACTTTTTGTCGAAAAAAGTCGAAAGGTCGAAATCGACTATTTTGTACCAAAAAAGTCGATAACTCGAATATTGTCTATGAAAAAAGTCGAAAAGTCGACTTTGGAAATAAATGTCGAAAAAAACCGAAAAGTCAGAAGGTCGGAAAAAGTCGAAATGTCGGAAAAAGTCAAAAATAGTCGAAAAGTCGGAAAATGTCAAAAAAAGTCGGAAAAAGTCTAAAATAGTCGAAACGACAAAAATAGTCAAACCGTCGAAAATAGTTGAAAGTCGAAAATCGTCGACAAATCTGAAATACTCGAAAAGTAGAAAAAGGTCGAAAATAGTCAAAAAGCCAGAAAAAGTAAAATATAGTCGAAAAGTCGAAAAAAATCGGAAAAAGTCGAAAATAGTCGGAAAGTCGAAAATGGTCGAAAAGCCGAACAACTCGAAAAAAGTCAATAGAGTCGAAAAGTCGGAAAGTTGAAAAAAGTAGAAAATAGTCGAAAAAAATCAACTATTTACAAAATACTAAAAGTCGACTTTTAACTAACTGAAAAAGTCGAAAAATTGACTTTGCATAAAATGCAAAAAGTTGAAAATCGAAAAGTCGACTTTTAAATAAATGCAAAAATCGAAAAGACGACTTTTACCTAAATGCAAAAAGTTGAAAACACCTCAGCTCCAAAAATGTGAAATTGTGTTATCCAATAGTTCTAGAGATATTATTATTATTTCCAAAAATAAAAGTTTTTAAACCACTGTGTGGTATTTAAAATCTCATTAAAACGAATAGTGCCACAAATTATACGATAAATTTAGTTCAGTTATCATTATACTTATTAATTTTACTTTCAGACTTACTTTCTAATTAATTTTACCCTACGCCACGTAATGAGTATACATGTTAGTTATGGACAAAACTTATAGATTCTATCTCTCTCAGTATTTATCATAACCATACTTTTAAATACACAAGTTAAAGAGTTATGGACTTATACAAAAACGATTATTTAAGTTAACAATAGTTTACTATATCCCTTTTCCAAATAAAACTAGATTTTTATAACCATTGTTAACTTTGTAATCGTTTCTACATAAGGCGGTTAATCTGTAGGGTATTAATTTATTATACTTGATCAAATTCAATAATTTATATTAATTACGGATTAATTATTATGTAAATGAGTGTAAAGTAAATACCAGTTTAAAATAAATTATTTTTCTATTTTTAAATCAATTTTTTATGAGACAAATGCTGGTTCTATATGGTATGTTCTATACCTACGTATACCACTAACTTTTGTCTAATGTTAAATGGATTTTATTATATACAATATAAAAATGTTTACTTTGAATTTTTAAATTCGCAGAAAATTATAAGGCTATTTTGCAGTCATCATTAATCAATTTTGCCAAATAACTCTGAACTTTTGCAATTAGTTAAAAAAAATTATTAAAAAGAGGAAATGGCTATAAGCAATTTTTATATAATTTTGTTTTTGATGTGATCTCATCAAACATCTTGATCTTGGTTTAAGGATACATCGAATCTTAATCATTTTTTGTCCCTTTGTAGAATGTAATATTTGTAGTTGATTTTACATTTGATTAAAAAGATTTAATTCTATTTCAGGAAGACTTTGAAATCAAAAAATGAAGAAATAAGATAAATCTTTTGTAACTCAACACAAATTTGTAGCAGTTAGTATTTTTAACTATTTATGTGTAAGTCATTATTAAACCTAAAAAATGTAATATATAGCTACTCAGAAATTAAACAAAAAACCCTTTCCGAAAGTATAATCTCATGTCATCAATATCGTATACAAAGATTTTTAAGAAAAAGAGAAGTTTCTGCAAAGAGAATTTACTTAAAATTTTCTATGAAAACAGAATTTATCGAATAGTTTCTATACAAAGACAATTTATCGACAAGTTTTAATAAAAAAAATTATCGAAATTCTTTTATTAAAAAACAATTTATCGTGTATTCTTAACAAATGGAAAAGGAAAGAATTTATTAAAAATGTTCTATAAAGAAATATTTATCAAACATTTTCTATAAAAAGAGAATTTATAAAAATGTTTCTATTAAAAGTTACATTAAAAAAATATATAGAAATTTTTTTATTAAAATAAAATAATTTATCGAAAATTCTTAAAAAGAAGAAAAGGAAATAATTTATCAAACATTTTCTATTAAAAGAGATTTTATCGAAAAGTTTCTATAAAACAATTATAGAAACTTACTATTAAAAGAGAATTTATTCTATAAAAAGAGAATATCAAAAAGTTTCGTTAAAAACAGAATGTTTTAAAAAGTTTCTATAAAAAGGGAATTTATTGAAAAGTTTCTATAAAAAGGGAATTTATTGAAAAGTTTCTATAAAAAGGGAATTTATTGAAAAGTTTTTTTTTATAAAAAAATTTATTGAAAATTTTCTATTAAAACAGAATTTATCGATAAGATTCATTAAAAAGAAAATTTATTATAAACTTTCTATAAAAATACAATTTATTAAAAAGTTTTAATAAAAGAAAATTTATTCAAAATGAATCGAAAAAATTTTTTCAAAAATTTTCTTTAAAACGGGTTTAATTAAACATTTCTATAAAAAAAGAGAATTTACGAAAAGTTTCTCAAAATTTTTCTAAAATATTCTACCCAAAAAGAATTTTCTATTAAAAAATAATTTCTGGAAATTTTTTATAAAAGAAAGAAATATAAGTTATCGAAAATGTTCTACAATAAAAGAATATTTATCGATTATATTCTATAAATAAAGAACATTTTTCGAAAATTCTAAAATGTTCGAAAATAAAATATTGATAAATAAATTTTTATTTTTATTCAATAAAATTATAATATTATAAATCACTTACCATTAACTGGAGATAACTTGAAGATTATGTATTTTGTATGTACATATGTTGATACATTTTCTATGTATGTAAGCACCGTGTATTTACTTTCAAAGTAATATAAACACTTAGGTATTTACTTCTTATTTACTTTTATTTTTTATTTGCTCCTTCTTTATGTATTTACCATTAACTAAAAGCTCATCATCTTTGTATTATAATAACAAAAACAAAATTAACACATCTACTAACAATAACAACAACATGAGCTCAATAACTAATACTCTACTTTTTTTTCTCCCATCATTGCACTCTCACTTGCACTCAATTTTTTTATTATTTTTTCTCAAGCGAATGTCCAAACAAAAGCAACACACCGACCGGCCGCAGTAGCAGAATTGCATAAATTTTTTTTTGGACAACTTTTAAATACTTTTTTCACCAATTAAATTGACACTTTTCATAAATATTTTTATATAAATTTGTTAAGAAACATTTAATTTATAATTTTATGCAAAAATATTTTAATAAAAGCAATTATTTAACGCGTAAGATTAATTTAAATACGACAATCAATCACTTTATAACCGAACACTTTAGAATTTCTTAAAAAACTAAAGAAGAATGCAAATAATTTGTGGTATAGTAATTGTTGTTGTTGTTTATTAACACTCTATTAAGGGACAAAAAAAAAAAAAAAACAATGAGATGAGTACAAAGAGCAGTGTTGGGTAAATAAACAAAAAAGTACTTTTTAAGTGATTATTATAGGGGGAATAAATTGTTCATGTAATAAAAGAAATAGTGAATGCTTTTGTTGTTGTTATTGATGTTGGTTAATGTTATTTAGAATGTTTTAAGTTGATTTTAGTATGTTATTAAGTTAACAAAAAATGATATTTTAAATTACAGTAGTTTTCCGATTTAACGAACCCATATGTTGTCAGGACTGTTCGTAAAATTGAAAAGTTCGTTATATGCAGTACTAAGTAAAACGTGGGTTTTTGGTAGGAAAATATTTAAAAATAGGTACATAAAATATTTTTTAAATGTATTTTATAAAAATTAATTCTTTTTTAATAAAAATAGCTAAAAACACAAAATTCCGAATCTTATATACCCACCTTCAAACCATATTTGTGTCGAATTTAATCGCTGTATTTTTAATTCTGTCCTTAGCTTTAAAGTTATTTCTCGAAGTTCATCTTTATACTCGTATTTTTAAGCGAGTAATGAGCGTTGATGTAATTTTCTTAAGGGGGCCTGATATGGAAGGTAAGGTCAATTATGGACCGAAATCCATAAAATTTGTTAGAGATATCGGTTAGTACTCGTATTGTTAAGCGAGTATTTAGCGTTAAAGTCATTATCTGAAGGACGGACGGACATAGCTACATCGAACTAAAATTTAATAAGAACCCAGAATGAGTTACAGTTTTGGGTATAAAAGCACCGCTTGCTACAACTTAGGTTATTTGTTATTTTTGATAAATGTCACTTTATCTTAATTTAAATAATAATATTTATATTAGTTCGTTAAACAGGGTAAAAAAAACAAGTTTTGTTCGTTATTTAAGGTAGTCAATAGGAAAAATTAGCTTGTTCGTTAAATGCGATGTTCGTAGAATTGAATGGTCGTTAAATCAGAAATCTACTGTATTACTTCATACAGAATATTTAATATGAAAATCTTTTTTAAAAATAAGCAAAATTATGCGAAATTTTCTAATAACAGAGAAATTTTTCATATATTTTTTAAAATTAGATTTTATTCTATTGATGCAAGTTTTTAGATATTGAAAATATAGGTTCACAATTTCCCCTGGCTCCCTGTATACAGTTCAAACAGTCATAATAACTTAAAAATAACAATTTAGTGATAAACTAATCATAAGCTGGTTTTATAAGTACAGAAATCTCTATACAAAATTTTACAAAGATCGCTCAATAATATTCCCTTCCCTAATATAAGGTTCTCTTCAGAAAATGTCTTTAGTAATGAAACTTTCAATAAAAAAGGGTTGGCGAAAACTAAAATCTATCATCCAATTTTTATTAGGATAGGTCCATAATTAATTCTACCTACAATAGAAGGTCCCATTCTGAAAATTAGTTTAAAGTTCATACATAGCTGGTTTATGCCACACTATTGATGCTACCACAATATTGAGGAAATTTTACACAAAGAAGTTATAAATTAAAAACTTCTCTAACAAATTTATCAAAATCGTTCCATAATTGATTATTCCTTTTTATATAAGGCCTCACTCATAAAATGTTTAAAACGCTCATTACAGACTTAAAAATACTATTTTAGAAATTAAACTCACGGTAAAGAAATTTTGTTGTAACCAAAATCAATATACCAAGTGGATCGGTCCATAATTGTCCCTCCGCATTATATATATAAAGTCCCCTTTCAAGAAAATACTTTAACTTACATAAGTACGTTACGGTCACTAATATATTTTTCCTTTTTACTAAGTTTTTAAGGAAGGGTCCATAATTGACCGCGACCTTGGGATGAAATCTATATATATAAAAGAGTAGCGTTACTGACTGACTGATTCATCATCGCACAGCATAAACGGCTGAACCTAGAATCATGAAATTTTGACAGTAGATGTGTTTTTGGTTATGTAGATCCACTAAGGAGGGATTTTTGGAAATTTGCACATTTACGGGTAAAAAGGGGAAAAAACGGGTAAAACAGGTTTTCTTAAATATCTTACATAATATTAGTAATACAAGAAAAATTTTAAATGCACCTGTATCTACTCTTAAAATGAGCAGATGGGTGTCTGGTACTTTTTTGAAATTCGTACTTTTAAGGGGTAAAAATGTGTAATAAATGCGATTTTGGTACCTTTTCCAGCCCTTTATAACTTTTAAACTAATTAACATAATCAAATTTTTCTAAATATTTTGGATACATCTCTCAAAATTGTGAGACACCTGTTTCGTACTTTTTTTAAATTCAGTCCTTTTTGGGTGTAAAAGGGACAAAACTGTATTTATGATACTTTTTTTAGCATATTAAGAAAACTTTTTCGGTTTATTGAATTATTCATATTAAATTACGGACTAACTCTGTAATATTTATTGAAATAACATTTTTGCTATTTCACTGGGTAAAAAAGTACCAAAAAGGGGAAAAAGGGAAAAAACGGGTCTTGACTGAATAATATTCTGGAAGTGGGAACTATTTGGTACTTTTCTATTATTCAAATGGATTCTTTATAATGGTTAACCGGAACACACGGTCCTTATTAAATGAGAATTTATTGAAAAAGATTTTTGTACTTTTTCGTTTTTCCGATGGTACTTTTTGATATTTTTACGATATTAAACATAGTTAAGGTAGCGAAGCACCCAGGGTATGCTAGTTTGATATAAGTAAGTGTTATACGAACAATGATTGTTCTACCAAATACTCTTCAGAAAATGACTTTAAGAAATGAAAATGAATGTAATTTCTTCTCGAAATCATTTGAAGGGCCTAAATTGAAAAAATACAAAAAATATTTAATTATGCAAAAAAAATTTTTCCAACTCGAAAATGTTTTTATCTAAACTATTTGCAGCAAATCTGATTTTCCGACATGTAACAAATGTAATCAAATATTCAAGAAGCTATCCAGCAAAAATAAAACGAAGAACTTCCAAAAGAATAACATTTATCACCACTTCAAAAGTAGCACTAAGCGAATTTGTTTACCTTCTGTAAAAGTGGTAAAGCTTTAAACAAATTTTATTTTGGAGTTCATTGTTAATGCGTTTAATTTATATATGTTAATATTATTTGAGTAAAATTTTTTGTATTTTATAATACCACAATTTTGCTTCCTAATAACTTCCAAAGAAAGAACATAAAAATTACTTCTTGAGAATGACTTCAGATGTAGTGAATTTGGAATCGAATAAAAATGATTCGATACCACACGCCAGTATTAAAATCATAACTTCTTCAGGTCTATTTTTAGTACTTCCATAGAGTAAATTCTACTTCTATTTCGCTTTTTTGAATGTTCTTTTTTTTTTTGCTGGGTATGCCCTCCTGTGCTTTGGTTCCACTGTGAGCAGAACAATATTTAAAATAGTCAAATTTAGCCGTTTATTTTAATTTTAATAGATATTTAAATGATATGTGAAATACTTAATAATAATTGCGTTTTTTAATTTTCACTGATATAAATAAAAATTCTATTTATTAAATATTACACTCGGTGTATTTCATCATGCATCAAAGGGTTAGCAAAAAATTAATTTTTATTTTTCTTTTGACAGCCATTATCAAAATTGATCATGTTAAGGTAAATTACTTTAATAATAGAAAACAAAGTTGTAATGTATGTATAACAAATTTCCAGACTTTGCATCTAAAATTTACCAAAATAATGTGTAATGTTACCGACAACACTTTCTTTGCGGTTGATATGTGTCGTGTTAAGGCTGAATCAAGAAATCTTCAATATATAAAACTCTATATACAACTTTTGCAAATACCAATAAATGAATTTAGTGTAAGTTTTATATGAAATATATTTGAAAAGTTTTTATATATTTTTTTTTAAATAATTTTCCAGATTCGCTTACGATTTTTAAAGAGAGCTAATGGTTACAAACCCTTTCTGTACGATTTCACTGTCGACTGCAGTTTTATTAAACATTTAAATCCTGTCTCAAAATTAGTTTGGGGTTGGGTTAAGGATGTATCGAATATTAATCATTCTTGTCCTATAACCGTAAGTTATTGTAAATAACTTATTTGAAAAGTAATAAATAGTATACAATGTTGTGGTTTTTATAGGAAGACTTGGATATAAAAAGATTAGAAAATCATTATTTGGAACAGCAGTTGAGTGCCTTGCCCTTAGCTAATGGAGACTATGCACTTTTTATTAATTACTGCACTTCAAATGTAAGCAGAATACACTTGCAAATATATGCCACAGTATTTTAATGTCTTTAGCAGATGATGCCAATCTTTAATTCTTTCTATCTAGCTATATATATTTTAAATATCAAAAATAAATATTAACATTTGTTTATTAATGTGTGGGAGTGTTTGAAGCCTATAGACGCCTAAACGTCAGGACCGATTTTATTGAAGTTTTCACAGAATATTCGTGTATATCTGCAACTACTATAGACTAGTTCTGTTCTAGTTCTGTTCTAGTTCTGTTCTAGATCTGTTCTAGTTCTGTTCTAGCTCTGTTCTAGTTCTGTTCTAGTTCTGTTCTAGTTCTGTTCCAGTTCTGTTCTAGTTCTGTTCTAGTTCTGTTCTAGTTCTGTTCTAGTTCTGTTCTAGTTCTGTTCTAGTTCTGTTCTAGTTCTGTTCTAGTTCTGTTCTAGTTCTGTTCTAGTTCTGTTCTAGTTCTGTTCTAGTTCTGTTCTAGTTCTGTTCTAGTTCTGTTCTAGTTCTGTTCTAGTTCTGTTCTAGTTCTGTTCTAGTTCTGTTCTAGTTCTGTTCTAGTTCTGTTCTAGTTCTGTTCTAGTTCTGTTCTAGTTCTGTTCTAGTTCTGTTCTAGTTCTGTTCTAGTTCTGTTCTAGTTCTGTTCTAGTTCTGTTCTAGTTCTGGTCTAGTTCTGTTCTAGTTCTGTTCTAGTTCTGTTCTAGTTCTGTTCTAGTTCTGTTCTAGTTCTGTTCTAGTTCTGTTCAAGTTCTGTTCTAGTACTGTTCTAGTTCTGTTCTAGTTCTGTTCTAGTTCTGTTCTAGTTCTGTTTTAGTTCTGTTCTAGTTCTGTTCTAGTTCTGTTCTAGTTCTGTTCTAGTTCTGTTCTAGTTCTGTTCTAGTTCTGTTCTACTTCTACTCTAGTTGGGTCAATAAATATTCTGGATTAATAAATGTTTAATACTAGCAATAGCCAGCGTATTTCGCTCATATTAACTTTTTATGGGAAGAACCACTCCAATTTTTTGTATCTCGTCAACGCTTACACTTTACGCATGTAATTTACTTATTTCTATTAATGTTTTTACTATCCCACTGTGTATAGGGTATGATAATTGAACTGTTTACTTTTAGATTTGTTTTCGTAGAGAATGATTACAAACTATTTTTATTATGCCTATCACCTTCGTAAGAAGGGTATATGTGTACAAGTTTGTAATTTCGTTTGTAATTTTCTTTATATATAATTTTCAACTATAAAATATATATATTCTGGATCTCAATAAGAGAATTAAGCAATTTCAGTATGTCCGTCTGTGTGTCTCTTGAAATCAATTTTCTGAAGACACCCTATATCAACGGGATCCAAATATTCAAAAATTCTGTCAGAGAAAGTTAGTGCATGTCTTGAAAAAACAAAAACATACTCTTATTAATAAAGATAATGTGTGATTATACGTTTGTTTTTTTCCTAGTTTATTTCGTTTAGCGTAAGTTGTTACAGTAGTAGAAGTGTTGAAAAGTATAAAATAATTTAAAATGTTATAAAATTATAGAAATTTTAAACACATTATGGTGAAGGGTGTTCAACATTCGGCCAAGGCGAATATTGAACTCTTACATGTTTTTTTATTATAATTTTTCGTTGACCTAATGAATAGTAAATTTATTTGTTTATTAAAATTTTTTTGTCATTGAATAAAAATAAACATGCTGCGAAGCACAAAAATAAAATTTTTTAATATACTTCTATTAATTTTAATTTTTAATAATTTTAGTACTTTGGTAAGTTTTCTAATATATAATAGATAAATACTTAATTATAGTGAGAAAAAAAATATTAATTTTAATTCTTTAAGGCATTTCGCTTAAAACTGACTAAAATAAGTGCAATATTCTGGATAACACTTTTGTAAAATTTCAAGCTTGTAGAGTTAAAGCCGAATCTAGGGATGTGCAATATATAAAATTATATATACAGTTATTGCAATTGCCGCTACAGAAAGTTCAAGTAAGTTTAATAAGTAATTATAAAAAAAAAAATATTCAATAATTTTTTTTTTTCAATTATCAGGCTCGTTTTTGGTTTCTGAAAAGAGCTAATGGCTATAAACCTTTTCTGTATGATTTCACTTTTAAATGTGATTTTATAAAACATTTAAATCCCATAACCAGCATACTCTGGAGATGGTTCAATGAAGTTTCAAATCTTAATCATTCATGTCCTTTAACGGTAATTCCATGGTTTAAAAATAATATTTTTTTTGAAATTTTAAAAGTTTTGTTTTTTTTTTTGTAAATTTTTAGGAAGATTTTGAAATCAAACGGCTGGAAAATCGTTATTTGGAGAAAGAATTAGGTATTTTACCTATTTTAAGTGGAGACTATGCCATGTTTGCCAGTTTGGACTTTCAAAATGAAACAAAATTTAGTGTGGAATTTTATGGTACAATTTTTTAGATTTAAAAGTTTTGGAATAAAATTACTATTGTTTTTTTACTTATATTATTTTTCCTTCTTTTTTCTTATTTTTATATTACGTGAGAAAAATTTTCGATTTTTGTTTTTGGGGGGAGGGGTTCGTAAAACTAACGAGTGCAGGGCAAGAACCTTCTCAAAATGAGCAAACTTGAGGGGTTAGTATGATGGTAAGTATTTTGTGTGGACAAACAGGATTAGGGGCACAACTATATACAATTAGACTTGCAAAGTCATACAAATATTAAGTTTGAAACATTTTTAGGAAACTGAATTTCTAAACATCGGAAATAATATCTTTATAGATCATTTTTATACCCTACACCACTATAGTGGGGAGGTTATTATACATTTGTGCTGATCTTTGTAGCACTTTTTGAGTCGATTAATACATGTCCGTCCGTCTGCCCGGTTGGCCATGTAAACCAAGATTTCAAAATATTTCGATAAAATTTGAATGAAAAGTGTTTTGTGGCACAGGGACAAATCCTTTCGTTCCTAGCCCCCAAAGAACCAGATCTCGCGGTTTGAGCCCTTAAGCCATAATTACGTCAAATATGGATACTAATAACTCTCCAAAAAATTGTCACAAACTCTCCAAAAAGTTGTATATAAATATAAATGGGACTGCTGTTTTTGTAATGATCGGTCCTAGTTTGACTCTAGCCCCAATACAACTACTACTTTTTAAAGATATCTAAAAGTCTATAATTTACTTAAAACCATTAGTATCGCACTGAAATTCCTGTTATATAAAAATGAATCCTTTCCCCAAATTTAATGAGGATCGACCTATGTTTGACCCTAATTGCATTATACTGCCTACACCATTAGTATATTTTCAAAATATACTCATGGTGTAGGGTATCATAAGGTCAGCCACTCGCCTACTTATCAAGCTTAGTGAACCTTAATATTTTTTGATGATCAAAAACTTTTAAATTATTCAAATCAAATCAAATTTCGTCAACAATTAAATATCAATTAAACAAATTTTGAACATTAATTAATGATAACAACACTTGATACTTGATACAATGATAAAAGTAAAAAATCAAATCAAAATGAAAAACATACGTAAAACATTATTTTATATATTTGTCTTTTACTTAATCCTGGCGACAGAGGTAAATTTTTTTTGCAACTCAGCAACTAACAACAATTTAATACTTTCTAATTTGATGCAGTCTTTTCGTTTTAATTTCAAAAAAATCACCTGTAATGCTACAGATCCCTCATTTGTTATTTTCGAAAAATGCATTCTAAAGGCAGTATCGCGAAATAATCAGTATATATCACTTTATGCAAAACTTTTGCAATTGCCCGTCACAGATATTAAGGTGAGATATGTTTATTTTTCTTTTTCTTTAACTTCTAAGGTATTTTTTTTGTTCAAAGGCTCGCTTTCAATTTGTGAAGAGAGCTAATGGTTGGAAACCATTTATGTACGATATTACAGTACATTGTGATTTTTTGAAGAAACTTAATCCAATAACAAAACTCATTTGGTCCTGGGTAAAAGATCTAACAAATATAAATAGTTCCTGTCCTTTTAATGTAAGTGAAATGGATTTTTCTAAAACAAATTTTTATGATAACCAAAAAATAAGGATTTTATAATCATCCTTAAGTATAAGGATCTATCAAAATGCCATTTTACGTCATTTGAAAAGTGTCCGTCTGTCTGTTTTATATATATGCAGAAATATGAATTGCCCGGTCAATTTGTATGTGTTCAATTTCGATTCAATTAAAAGAATCGAAGAAAATTCATATGGACTTTTTATATGTCCAGTAACTCAACTTAAAAAATCGATTTAGATGAAATTGGCACCAAGGTTAGTACTACTGAATAGAAGGCCATACACAAATGTTCAGTTTGAGGGTGTCAAAGTCATTATGACAATTTATGATAGGACAATAGGTGAAAATTTGCACTTGTTTGAATAAAACCTGTGTTACCAAAAGGTCCAACTTCGACCGCCTCTAACTGCGGCAGTTTTTAATCGATAACGATAAAATTTTACTATCCAATAGTACTAACTTTGGTGAAAATTCATCCAACTCGATTATTTAAATTCCGTCACTTGATGGAATATATTAAACAAAAATTTTTTTAAATTAAGTTAAATGTCAAACTGTATGCCAGTATTGTGGCTATACAAAAACGTGGATCAATATTGCCTATTTTCAATACTAAACAGACAGATGGACAGAGAGATAGACAGACATACAGACAGGCAGACAAATAGACAGACAGACATACAAACGGATTAACAGGCGGATAGTTGTGGTTCTATGATTAATATTCCATGTGTTACAAACGGAATGACAAAATCTATATTCCTCCCATTTTTGTCTGATGGTGGGTATAAAAATGAGTAAACAATATAAAATGGATTCAGTTCCTAATAACTCATTTATATTTGGATATAAAACAGAAGAGAAAATAGAGTAGCTTTTTCTTTTATGACCGTTTAACAAAATAAAATCAGATTATAGAAATTTCACATAAAAATGCTTAAGTCCTACAACTGTTTATATTCCGTTCTTTGGAATAACTCGCTATTTTCGGGGTGCATTTTGAAGAGTATTCGCTTTTTGTAAATTTATCATACCGTATATAAATTTTAATTAATTTCTTAACTTTAATTACTTTTTTTCATTTTTCCTTAAGTATGACATTGAGTTATATAAATTGGAAAATTCGTATGTTAATTCAAAAGCTCTTGTGGATTTACCGGTACCTAATGGAGAATACGGACTTCTAGTACATTTTGAGGTGCATAATATATCACGAGCTATGGTAAATTTTTATGGTACAATTTATTGAAGCGAATAAAATTAAAAAAAAAAAATATAAATAATTTTGTTTTCTATTTTTGGAAAGATATTTAATTGATTTTTTTTTTTTGTTTAATAACAAAAAAAAAAATAGTTTTTGTTTCTAATAAACAATTAATCGTTTCACAGTGATTGCCATATTAACCATAAAAAAGAATAATTGTGTTAAAAATACCAATTATTTTTATATTCATAAACCAAATAGTGTGGGTGCTGCAGTTTTTTATTGGTAGAGGTTAGTGTTCTAGTCTCGTACACCGGAGGTTGTGAGTTCGTTTTCCACCTGAGGTACTGATAAAGCAACGCATTTTTCAGTAACATTTGAAAAACAAATTGTAGTTACTTGATGTCAACTTTTCATTATGGATATTAGAAATTTCATTACCTTAAGGTCATTTTAAGTTAATACGTTAATATGTTAAACCTTAATTTTTGTTAAGATGACAGTGAAGTGGGTATCATAAGTTTTCTTCTTTTAAAAGTTGTTGCATTTCTAATCGTTAAGCTTAACAATAATTTTTCATCACCATAATCATCAACACCAGCACCATCATCAACATCAGATTCAGTAAAAGTAATTGTGTAGTTCTTTATCCCGAAACTTTTATGCTCCATTATAAAGAAAGCGAAAAATATATGAAAAAATGGCATTAACTCTACAATATAAATATTCTATGGCCATTGGATGTTCCAGCATAAATTTAACAATATTTGTTATTGTTATTAGTGTTGCCTTTTCTGCTTTTCTTGAGATACAATAACAATTTAAAAAAAACTAGTATAACCGAACAATTGATACGCTACGCAATGTTGTGACAACTTTTGACTAAGTGTGATTAAAAAAATTGGTATTTTTTGAAAAAAATCCTTTAGCTTAATATCTTTTATTATTTTTACAGAATCGTAAAGAATGATTTATCTTGTAATGAAATTTATGTTTATATAATACAGATATAAAAATTAAAGTAATTAATGCTGCGAATTGTACTTTGATAACAAATCTATTGGACAACAAGGCTCAGAGTTTAATTAAGAATAATTTCGATACGTAAGTATAAAACTACTATTTCTTGACGCTAGCAATATTAGCTACACCTCATATCACCTCACCACAATGTAGCGCTATGTAGGGTGTACAAAAATTGTAAAAGACATAAGAAATAACTTAAATGTCTTTTTAAAAAGACATTAGTAGAGAATTTTCGTTATGGCATTTAAAGGATTACTTAAAATGTGATAAAATGTCAACGTGACCTGAATACATAAATAAGTGAGAGTTTTGTAATCAAATAAAAAAAAAAAGAAAAACATTGTATATGAAACTGAACTGAAAATGCAAACAAACATACCCACTCGCTCGCACACAAACCCCCGACAGCTAAATTTTGAATTCCAAATAAAAAGACAAAAAGTGGGAAAAATGTTTATAATTTGTAACGAGAGCGAAAGAAAAATTCTTGTTTGCATTTTATAGAGTAGAATATTTAGTGTAAAATGTTTTTAACCTTTAGCTATTTTATACAACAGTTGCGGTTAGGGAAATAGCAATTTTTAGGGGGGATATTACTATTTTACTGTAGTTAATGATTTTTAAAACAACTTAATGGAACAAATGTGTTCAGGCTATAGAATAGACAATAGACCAATGTAAGGACTAGAGTATAGTCCAGACTATATACTAGACTATTGGCCGGAGTATAGAATAGAGCATAGTCCAGACTATAGACTAGACTATTGTCCAGACTACAGATGATCGATCAGACTTGACTATAGTATTTATGAAAGACTATAGCCTAGACAATAGCCTAGACTTATGTCCAGATTATATACTATAGTTTAGTCTGTAGTCTGGACTACAATCTAGTCAATAGTGTGGATTATAGTCTAGTCTTTAATATAGTCTATATACTAGAATTTAGTCCAGACTATAGTCCAAACTATATTTTAAACTATATACTAGGCTATAGTTCAAACTATAGACTAGACTATAAACTAGACTACAGACTAGACGATAGATTAAACTACAGACTAGACCATAGACTTAACTATAGTAAAGACTACTAAACTAGACTAAAGCCCAGACTATAGTCCAGACTATAGACTCCAATCTGTAGTCTGGACTTAAGTTCAGTCTATAGTCTGGACTAAAGTATAGTCAATAGCGTGGATTATAGTCTAGTATTTACTGTAGTTTATAGACAACACTATAGTCTAGACTATAGACTAGACTATAGTCTAGACTATAGACTATAGTCTAGACTATAGACTAGACTATAGTTTAGACTATAGACTAGACTATAGTCTAGACTATAGACTAGACTATAGTCTAGAGTATAGACTAGACTATAGTCCAAATTATAGACTAGACTATAGTCCAGAGTATAGACTAGACTATAGTCCAGAGTATAGACTAGACTATAGTCCAGAGTATAGACTAGACTATAGTCCAGAGTATAGACTAGACTATAGTCCAGAGTATACACTAGACTATAGTTCAGAGTATAGACTAGACCATAGTTCAGAGTATAGACTAGACTATAGTCCAGAGTATAGACTGGACTATAGTTTGAACTATAGTCTAGTATAAGGACTAGCCTATTGTCTTTGTCTATGGACGAGTCAAGCTTTTGGACTTTTCCATTAATTGTTCTAATGAGTAGAATACTATATAGTCTCTGACTATTATACTTAATGTCTACTCTATGAGTTAGTCGTTTGACTAGCCTATGGACTAGTCAATTGTTTAGTCTAAAGGATATAATATATTCAATCGTCTTTGTACTTGTCTACTAATTTGTCTACAGACTATTGGTAATTATACTGACTCTGTGGAATTGCCTTTTGACTAGTCGACTCTCAGTAAAATATTTTGCTATATTTCTCACCCGAACTTTTTATTCAAATTCCAATTTTCTACTCTTCTATTGCAAAGGAATATTAAACTTAAGTATTTATAAATTTGTTTGACAAAATACTATGCATAATATTTTGTCTGACAAAAAAGAGTGGAAAAAAACTAACTCAAATATAAAATTATAAACAAACAAAATTTTCGAAAACAAAAGATACTTATAAACGTTTCAAAATAAACACACTTACTATAGATATACTAGTATCTAGATAGCTGGTATAGTATTTGTATCTATATAAACTTAACGCATAGACAAGTGTTATTTTAACATACAGAACGACAGACAGATATTTAAACAAAAAAAGACTTTCATTTGTCCTCTTAAGTCCTCTTTATGTTGATGGGTTTATTGGTAATCTCTGTCAATACATTTTCTTTAAAGTTATGAATATAAAAATTTGTTTCTTTTCTTAATATTCATTCGGTGTACATGTCTTTTCTTTCTCTAGCATATTGTTGGCTGGTATTTTTATGTACGTAAATCTTTAAAATCAGTCTGAAATGCAAGTTTTATATATAAGTAATCTTTTTTAATGTTAGTTGAAGAAAAGTTTTTGTCCTGTTGTTGGTGGTTTTATATTGATTTATGATAAGTAGATGATTAAGACAATTATGTTTAGTTAAAGTAAAATTAGTTAAATAAAGTTATAAGTACACTAATTGCAGCTTTAATAAATCTTTGTTGCAATATTTGCACAGCATTTTTTTTACAAAATGTTACTTATTTATCTAATTAATATCCAAAAGTATGAAATTATACTAGCCATTCTGTATTTATGGAAATTTTCTATAAATATTTCAATATAAAACCTGCACAGTTTCCCATATTTTTTTCGTTTACACGAATTTATAGATTCAGTGTAATGTAATGTAATGTAATGTAATAAAGTGCTTTTTGTTTCAGTGCATAAGTTTTCAAAGTTAATTAAATTAAATTCTTTCAACCTAATGCATAAAATCCCCAACCGAACACTAATTAAAAATCTCTGCATTCGCATACCCTTCTCCCCTTAGACATTTTTCTATTTTACACAGGAATTACGTTGTGTTGTTTCTCAGTTTACTAAACCGATGTCTATTGAAATGTAAGCGTTCTACATCGTTCATATAGGAAGGATTTTATACGTTAGTGTTGGTATATGTAACACACCAAAAACCATTATTTAATAGCCTTCTTAATGACTTAAATTTTTTTCACAAACATTTTTTGAAATAATTTTTCTATGTCCGTCCGTCCTTCCGTATGTCTGTCTGTCTGTCTGTCCATATAAACCTTGTAATCAAACTATAGGTCGCAATTTTCAAGATAATTTGATGAAATTTAACACAAACGTTTCATTTGGCCCAAGGACAAATCCTGATTAAATCGGTTCATTATTTCACCAAGCCCCCATAAAACCGTACCCACCAAATAACTCATTTGAGTCCATAATTATGTTAAATGTTCTAATTCTAATTCCACCAAAATTATAACAATTTAGTTTTGAATTAGAACAACTAACTAACTAGTTTTGTGTACTATTCACTGATATAGGATATTTTATGTTCGGCCATGCCCGACGATGGATTCTTACTTGTTTTTATTTATTTTCTATTTTTCTGCACAAATATGATTCTACCTACGCATTATTGTAGAACCATTAAATATTGTTGCAATTTAAGTAACTAATTATTTTTGAAAAATCATACACATACAGACAAACATTTTCTGTATTGGAAAATCAGTTGAAAGCGCTCGAATAATATTTTTTAATATTTTTAATAATTCACTTTGCTTACCATCATGTCTGCCAACTGAAAAGAAAAAAAAACAATAACAAAAATTAAAAAATTTAAAATCACAAGATTAATTACTTAAGGGTATTTTTTACTTTCGGAACAGGAATTGGTAAAACAAGAAAATTCTTCAGTTAAAATACTTATGTGAAAAAATACTATATTCCGAAAGTTTTATATAAAATATACATCAATATTGTCCTTATTTATTGTCCATGAACCACAAAATGTTAAAAGTTTGTAATTGGTAATTTGAAACTGTCGGAATTTATAGGATAGAATGGGGATCATTTGCCATAGGTGCACTTCAAGCAAACCAGATCAACTAGAAAACCGAGTAACTGATTTTATAACACAATGAAATTTTGTTTTTGTTTATAAATTATCTATCATCCCTGAATGTTTGAAAGATTAATGTTACATATGAAGTTAGGCAGCCGTGATTAATTGTTTTTCAAAGGGTTGTGAAAATATTTCACTGTGTGAATTTTTTGTGATAACTTTTTTTAAATAAATTGGTTAGTTATAGAATTTCATTTAGTGAACAATAAGAGTTAATAATTTTTTCAATATTATAATTTAAAGCACGAAAAAATTAAATTAAACTCCCAAAATGCCCCTGGGGCACATGCTGCAAATACAAGGAATACCTGTTTTGTATAATGAAAATTTTGTTAAAATATAGAAAAAATCTGTCGCAATTTCTTTTAGTTTTTTTTTCTGTTTAGTTATGTGAATAAAACAATAAATATCTGGTTTATTATACTTCATTTAATGAATTAGATTAATTAAAGTATAAGGATCTTATCTATAAACTTTTATCAAAAATTCTATTTGTTTCTTAAACCTTTGATGGATATTTATGAATAAGGCAGGTAATCAGTAAAATAAGTTTTAATTTTTTTTTATTTATTTTTCTAATAACAAATCTGCTCAATGCCCTCGGCGAATTTACCCCATTGCTGGGTCATTGTGGAAAAGTTAAAAAATATGTACGTTAAGATGATATGGGAAAGGAAATCATATAAAGTACAATTTATTTGTAGCGTCAGAAAAACGAAAAGGAATGCTATAATATAGTTATAGTTAGTTAGTTAGTTATACAAAAAGGGACCTTTTATTTATAAAATTCCGCTTCCGAGATATTTCTTTTACCGCGACCCTACAACAACTTTAGATTTGATTTAATTAGTGTTGCAAAAATCATATAATAAATGCCATAGAGTCTAAAATTTCCCTGCTCCTGTTACACACCAGCTACGGGTCGCATGATTCCTTGTTTGCAAGTGTGAGTGTGGTAAAATGACTGCCATGCAACTGTGAGGTTGCAATTTCATAGTTTTTAAATGTGTTAGGATCTTGTAATGTTTTATATATTTTTAAACATTTAACAGACAATAGCTGGTTAATCGTTGATCGGTTAATCGATAAATTTCTATCGACTAATCACTAGAATAAATAAAAATTTAAAATAAAAGAAATTAATAAAAACCCATAAAGTTTCCATTTATTCTATTAACTGAATGACCTTGAATTTACCTATTATTAACCGTTTAACATTAAATATAATTTTTTTTGAAAAAAGTTGCATGACTGCCTCGAGTAGTCAATTTAAAAAAAAATATGATCTTTTAAAAGAAAATTTGTGAGTCCACTTAATCATAAATATTAATATTTTAAAAATCTAAGCGTTAAACGAGGTATAGAAGTAATACTTGATTTCCTCAATTTATCTGCATATGTATGTCTACATTCATTTCTATTATTTTTCCACAATATCACATCTTTTACCATGAAATTAGCTTCACTGATGCTGAAACAAATTGCGATAAATTTGTGTAGTTAAAGAGCCTTCAAATTTTTTTTCTAGCAATTGCGTTTCCCTTACGAAAATAAAACATTTGTTTTGATTTTTTATTTATTTTCACAATTTTGACTTTTAAAAATGAAAAACCGACTTCAACCATTTGTTCTTTTTTTGCACAGTTCTTCAATTGTTTCATTACGCCTTCAATTTCTTTTTTCTCAGTTTTACCCCCTGTGTGCTCGGAAACACATCATCATAAGTTTAGTAGTGATTTTTCTCACTTGCTACTGTTTATAGTAATAAAAGTACTTTGAAAGAAATTGAAAAAAAAAAAATAAAAGGAAACCTTCAACCCTAATAAACAATAAAAGAAAATAATATGCACTCGCATATACTGCAAAATTGATGATAGACTCTATGTAGAAAAAAGGGCTCGAGAAAATTTTCCACTAAAGTTATTTTCAAAGTGATTTTTCATCATTCAAATCAAAGTACAAACAAAGAACAATTTCTGTCACAACTTTGGAGGATTTCAATTTAGTAGAAAATTACCTTTTGTTTATGGTCGCGGCTAAAAAAAAAAAACAATGGAAGTATTCACAGAGAAATTTTACTAAATCAAATGAAATACCTTTGCAACATCATCTGACTTTTACTAAGCAGGTTTCTCTTGAAATTTTAATATTCTTCAATTTCTCTATAAAACTAAATCAAAGAAAAAATTCTCCATTGTTATTTTTATTTTTGTATTAAAACCAAATATATTACAAACGCCGTTTATATTTTAGATTGCTAATATCAAATCGTTTATTTAAATTTTATTAAGTTTTGAAGAATTATATTTTTTGTTTCGTTCAATAAATACAGTTTAAAATTATATAATTAGTTTTTAATACAGATTTAAAAAATAGAGTTATAAAATATACAGTAGTTATTCATCATTCAAGTGGTTGTTTCTAGTTAATGACTCCAGTTTTATTCGTCCTTAAGCAGGCAATGTGCTTTACTCTTTTTTACACATTTTTTATCCTCAAAGTCAAAACGCTTGTCGTCATCGCAATGCAAGTGCACGAATTTTGTCTCGTCGGATTTTTCAATACAACGATAGTATTTTCTGCAGTCTCTCACATCGGGATAAATGTCATCTTCATTACACTCGCCATTCTTAACTTTCTTTGTGATCTTCTTGATTAGCTCCTTTTTGGCTTCCTCTTTTTGTTTTTTCTTTTCATCACTCTGTTCACTAGAGTTCCTCTCTTCTTCCTCTTTATTTTTCTTTTCTTCCTCCTTCTTTCTCTTTTCTTCCTCCTTCTTTTTCTTTTCTTCCTCCTTCTTTTTCTTTTCTTCCTCCTTCTTTCTCTTTTCTTCCTCCTTCTTTCTCTTTTCTTCTTCTTTCTTCCTCTTTTCTTCTTCCCTCTTGTCCTTATTTTCTTTCGATTTGTCTTCTGCCGAAACGTCTTCTTTAGAAATAGGTTTATGTTTCACCGGTTCCTTGGATTCAGTAGACTCAGTTTCTGCAGTTTCAGGTTTCTCAGGTATTTCAGGATTGCTAAGTGACCAATCTGGATGTGAATGACTAGGATATCCAGGTCTTCCAGGACGTCCAGGTTTAATTGGACGAGGAGGAACATTGGGATCAAGAGGTGTATTAGGGTCAACTGGTACATGGGGTTCAACTGGAGCATTGGGCCTAACTGGTGCATTAGGGTCGACTGGAGAATTCGGGTCTACTGGTGCATTGGGATCAACTGGTGTATTAGGGTCAACTGGTCCATTGGGGCCAACTGGAACATTCTGATCAACTGGTACATTGGGCCTTACTGGTGCATTAGGGTCAGCTGGGGCATTAGGATCTAATGGTGCATTTGGATTAACTGGTGCGTTGGGATCAACCGGTGCATTGGGATCAATTGGAGTATTAGGGTCTACTGGAGCATTGGGATCAACTGAACCATTAGGATCAACTGGTGCATTAGGGTCGACTGGAGCATTGGGATCAGCTGGTACATTAGGGTTCAATGGAGTGTTAGGATCTACAGGTGCATTAGGTTCAACTGGACCATTGGGATCAACTGGTGCATTAGGTTCAACTGGTGCGTTAGGATCAACTGGTACATTGGGATCAACTGGTGCATTAGGGTCGACTGGAGCGTTAGGATCTACAGGTGCATTAGGATCTGTTGGTGTATTGGGATCAACTGGACCATTGGGATTAACTGGTGCATTGGGATTAACTGGTGCATTGGGATCTACTGGAGCATTAGGATCAGCTGGTACATTAGGGTCCACTGGAGTGTTAGGATCTACAGGTGCATTAGGTTCATCAGGACCATTGGGATCAACTGGTGCATTAGGGTCGACAGGTGCATTAGGTTCAACTGGTGCGTTAGGATCAACTGGTGCGTTGGGATCAACTGGTGCATTAGGGTCGACCGGAGCATTGGGATCAACTGGTGCATTGGGATCAACTGGACCATTTGGATCAACTGGTGTATTAGGGTCGACTGGTGCATTAGGATCAACAGGAGCATTAGGATCAACTGGTGCATTGGGAGGAACTGTAGCATTAGGATCTGCTGGTGCATTAGGATCTACTGGTGTATTGGGATCAACTGGATCATTGGGATTAACTGGTGCATTGGGATGTACTGGAGCATTAGGATCGACTGGTGCATTGGGATCAATTGGAGCATTTGGATCAACTGGAGCATTGGGATCAGCTGGTACATTAGGGCCCACTGGAGTGTTAGGATCTACAGGTGCATTAGGTTCAACTGGACCATTAGGATCGGCTGGTGCATTAGGATCGACAGGTGCATTAGGTTCAACTGGAGCGTTAGGATCAACTGGACCACTGGGATCAACTGGTGCATTAGGGTCGACTGGAGCGTTAGGACCTACAGGTGCGTTAGGATCTACTGGTGTATTGGGATCAACTGGATCATTGGGATTAACTGGTGCAATGGGATTAACTGGTGCATTGGGATCTACTGGAGCATTAGGATCGACTGGTACATTGGGGTCAACTGGTGCATTAGGGTCGACTGGAGCGTTAGGATCTACAGGTGCATTAGGATCTACTGGTGCATTAGGATTGACTGGAGCATTAGGATCAACTGGAGCATTGGGATCAACTGGAGCATTTGGATCAACTGGTGCATTGGGATCAACTGGAACATTGGGACCAACTGGAGCATTAGGGTCGACTGGTGCATTAGGATCGACTGGAGCATTGGGATCTACAGGTGCATTTGGATCTACTGGTGTATTGGGATCAACAGGAGTATTAGGATCAACTGGAGCATTTGGATCAACTGGGGCATTGGGATCAACTGGACCATTGGGATCAACTGGAGCATTGGGATCAACTGGAGTATTGGGATTAACTGGTGCATTGGGATCTACTGGAGCATTAGGATCGACTGGAGCATTGGGATCAACTGGTGTATTAGGGTCGACTGGAGCGTTAGGATCTACAGGTGCATTAGGATCTACTGGTGCATTAGGATTGACTGGAGCATTAGGATCAACTGGAGCATTAGGATCAACTGGAGCATTTGGATCAACTGGAACATTGGGACCAACTGGAGCATTAGGGTCGACTGGTGCATTAGGAACTACTGGTGCATTGGGATCGACTGGAACATTGGGATCAACTGGTGCATTAGGATCGAATGGAGCGGTAGGATCTACAGGTGCATTAGGATCTACTGGTGCATTAGGAACTACTGGTGCATTGGGATCAACTGGTGCATTAGGATCGAATGGAGCGGTAGGATCTACAGGTGCATTAGGATCTACTGGTGTATTGGGATCAGCTGGAGCATTGGGATTAACTGGTGCATTGGGATCTACTGGAGTATTAGGATCAGCTGGAGCATTTGGATCAACTGGTGCATTGGGATCAATTGGTACATTAGGACCAACTGGTGCATTAGGGTCAGCTGGTGTATTTGGATCAACTGGAGCATTAGGATTAACTGGTGCATTAGGGTCGACCGGTACATTGGGATCAACTGGACCATTAGGATCTATTGGTGCATTAGGATCAAATGGACGTAGAGTAGTATCAATAGGTGAAGATGTTGGATTTACAGGTGTATTAGGGTCGACTGGTGTATTGGGATCAACTGGAGCGTTAGGATCAACTGGAGCATTAGGGTCGACTGGTGTATTTGGATCAACTGGAGCATTAGGATCTAATGGAGCATTAGGATCAACTGGTGCATTAGGGTCGACCGGTACATTGGGATCAAGTGGACCATTAGGTTCTTCTGGTGCATTAGGATCAAATGGACCTAATGTAGTATCAATAGGTTGAGATGTTGGATTTACTGGTACATTAGGATCGACTGGTGTAGTGGGATCAATAGGTTCGTTAGGATCGATAGGTGAAATAGGATCTACTGGCACATTAGGTTCAACTGGTACACTGGGATCAACTGGTGCAGTGGGAACCACTGGAGTATTTGGGTCGATGGGTGAAGTAGGATCAACAGGACTTAAAGTTGTTTCAATAGGTAGTGATGTTGGAACTACGGGATTGACCGGTGCATTGGGATTAACCGGAGCATTAGGATCTACTGCATTTGGATCAACTGGTGAATTAGGATCAACAGGTGCATTAGGGTCGACTGGAGCATTAGGATCAACTGGAGCATTTGGATCAACTGGAACATTGGGATCAACTGGTGCATTTGGGTCTACTGGAGCTGTAGGTACAACTGTAGAATCAGAAACAGTGGTTGTGTCAATAGGTAAGGGTGTGGAATCTACAGGAGCCGCTGGGTCCACAGGTGCACTAGGGTCGAACAGTCCAATAGTAGTTTCAACTGGTACAATTGGTAATGTTGTTGTTTCAAGGGGTAAGGATGTTGGATCAACTGTTACATTGGGATCCACCGGAGCGTTGGGATCAGCAGGAGGATTAAGTGGACTATTGGGATCTGTGGTGGGATTTTCTGGGACAATTGGTTCAACAGGTGAAAATGTTGATACAATTGGAGAATTTGGTTCTACAGATCCCGAAGTGGGATAGACAGGAATCGCTGTTGGATCAACCGGGCTATTAGGTATGACAGGTGCTAATGTTGTATCAACTGGTACACTAGGATCAATAGCAGCAATTGTTGTTTCTTCTGGGATTACTGTTGTCTCTATTGGTAACTCAGGGACTAATGTAGGCAATACCGTAGTCTCCTGTGGTGCCTCAGGAATTAATGTAGGCAAAACCGTAGTCTCCTGTGGTGCTTCAGGAATTAATGTTGTTTCCACTGGAGTATTAGTGGTTTCAATTGAAATGGCAGTAGTTTCGACAGGGGCAGCAGAAGTTTCCGCTGGGGAAGCAGTCGTTTCAACTGGAGTAGCAGAAGCTTCCACGGGAGCAACAGACGATTCAGATGGAATAGCAGAAGGTTCCAATGGGACACCAGAAGGTTCAACAGGATCTAGGGGACCCTCGGTTGAGGGACTAGGTACAGCAGCACTTGAGGTGCTATTGACAGTACCTTCTGTTACCGGAGCATCAGTTGAAGTCTTCAATGGTACACAAATTTCAACTCCATCATTTACACAACGTGAATTTGTTGGACACTGTTTTGCATTACCACTAGCAAACATTTCACCGTTGGCATTGCTTACACAGTCCTTGTACATGAGAGGACCTACACAAACCGCAATTTTGCCATTACAATTTATATTGGTTAGTCCACCGGACGAAGATTGTTCCACAAGTTCTTGGCTACTTGCCAGTGCTGAAAGCTAAAATAATATAACCAAGAGTTTTACATGTCAATCCACATAGTTGTAAAGGATTTTGCAATTTTAAAAACACAGTTTAATCACTATTAGTATTCATTTTTACAATTAAGAGGTTATTTAAGTATAGATAAATTTTGTTAGTTGATATGTAGTATTTATGTTTAAAAAATTATAACTTGCATATGATATTGCATTACTGTTGAATGATATAAAAGATATCCAAGTCAATAATATTCCCGCTAACTTTTTATTGATTTCATATTGTATATTTTCAAGTCATTTTTTATAATATTATCCAACATTTGTAAAGGTTTTAGGAAAAAATAGTTTTTCAATTAGAAACCAATATAATAGTTTTTTGATCAATATTTATTAATATTTTTAGTCACAATTTAGTTTAGATATTTTATATAATTTTGTACACACAACATAAATCCAATGATAGTGAAGCATTTAATTTTGAATTTTGTTTCCGTGGAGAGTAATTTATTTTTTAGCAATGTTATTAGCACTCTTTTAATATAATAATCCTTTTGAATGTAGTTAATTTTAAAAACTTTTAATTTACCACAAGTAATAGGAATACACTGGATATTTTATTCGTTGTCATCGTTTAGGTTCGAAAAATAATTCGTTACTATAAACATTTTTGCGGCGTTTGTGCCTTTTTATGCAAATTTTCTTATCAGCATCTTTTGCACAATAGAAGAAGAAGATAAACTAACATCTGTCTGTATCAGATTTTTTTTAATTTTGTTTATCTCTGGTTATCTATTTTTGTTTTTGCTGTTCTGCTAAAGTTTATCTATTTTAGCGAAATTATAAATAATTCTCAAAAAAAAAAATCAATGTGAGACAGAGTTGTCAAAAGATTTAGTGGATATTTTCTAAGATTCTCTCTATGTGGGATTTCGAATTATTAGATTTTCTAAAAATACCAAGACTCTATAAACATTTTTTTCCAATTAAAAAACAAGTCGGACATTGGCGACCATATTATACCCTACACCAGTCAGTATGTTAAAATTTTGTTAAATAAAGCATTTAATTTGTTTTATTGTGGAATATTTTTACTTATTGTTGACAAAAAAGAGAGATTTTCTACAAGAGGGCTCATAGGGGAGAAGGGTTAAATATGGGCCTATCCTTATAAATTTTGGTAGATGAATTTACGTCTACTACAAAGTCATTTATGTAGATTTTAATCGTTTTATAAGTAATTATAAGTTAATTTTGACCTTCAAGTCATTTTCTGAAGGGGAGTCTGTATGGGGGCTAGGGTCAATTTTAACTCATTATAGTGATGACAATGACGACACCAATAGGGAGTCAAATAAGTTCTTGCGATTATTCATACAAAGAAGTTGTTGATTATGTTTTAAATCAGAAAAATTGAACAAATGGGGCGAAATGTGTACCAAAGATGTTTTTGGTACCTTTTGGTGTCCTTCATAACTTTTTAAGTAATAAACATAATAAACTTTTTTTTTTAATATTTTGAACACATCTTTCAAAATTATAAAACAAGCGGGCTAACTCTGTAATATTTATTTTAATAATAATATAATGGAGGAAAATGGTACTTTTTATTAGAATTTTCCACAAAAGTAGAATTTATTTCATCACTCGAACTGTATTTTTTGAATTTTATTAATATTTATGTAGAAATAACTATTTTTAATCTGCATGGCTCTGATTGAATAATTGTTCAACCACTCCACATAAAATCCAAACGCATTTGACTATTTGAAAAGCGTTTTTTTCTGAAGTGTAGCGATGACAAAATTAAAAATGGTATTGTAGTAAATTTAAAACCAATTTTTGTTCAATATATTGTACCATGTTAATGTTTTCATTTCTGTAATTATTTTTTTTTTTTTTAACATGCATACTTAATATCCATGATATAAGAAAGCTATTCAAGAGCAACTTTGATTCATCGCTTGATGAAGATCATTCAATGGCATTCAATTTACCTTCAGCGTGTATGTACCAGAGTTTTGGGAGGGGATGGAGACTCGGAACCGGATGCAAGAGAATGGGTGAAAGAAATGCTGTATTACTTTGAGAAAATTCGCACATCGATGATATTAAAGCTGCATTTTCTTCATTTCCATTTTGACAATTTTATCAAACAACTCCCTACCGATGAGAAAGGAGAACTGTTTCACCAAACCACAATGGCCATTGAAAAATGGTGGAGTCACAAGATCACCCTGTATGATGTCAATGAAGTATGTAAAGAAGATGGAAGACAGTCTGGAAGCAACGTGCTGTGTGTGCTATTATGATCTTAGGTACATTTTTATCATTGTTTTCTTAAATTTTGAAAGGTTTGCTACTTATAGACCTGAACAAGGAAAAAAATTAAAAAAGTTTACTTTTTGCGATACTGGTCTGGTAGCGAAGCAACCAGGGTACGCTAGGTTTTTGAAAATTTTGCTTTATTTGGCCGATTTTTTGAAAATTTTCTACAAATTCGTAATTTTTGAAAAATTTATAATAAATAGCTAATTTTTGAAAGATCTACTATAATAACAAATTTTTGAAAGATCTACTATAATAACAAATTTTTGAAAAATTGCCAATCAATATCTAATTTACTAAAAAATCCCTATATATAGCAATTTTTTGTAAAAATTTTCTATCAATACTAAATTTTAGTGAAAATTTCCTTAAAAAGCTATTTTTTGTTTATATTTCCTATAAAAATCCAATTTTTGGAAAATTTCCATGAAATAGTAATATTTTAGAAAATTTTCTATAAATAGCAAATTTTTGGAAATTTTCCTATAAAAAGCTAATTTCCTGGAAATTTTCCTACAAATTAGTAATTTTTGAAAAATTTGCAATAAATAGCTAACTTTTGAAAAATCTCCTATAAATAACTAATAACACTTTAGTAGTGTAGGGTATTACTAGAAAATTACTAGAAAATTTCCATAAATAGCAATTTTTTGTAAAAATTTTCTATGAATAGTAAATTTTTGTGAAAATTTCCTTAAAAAGCAATTTTTTTGTTTATATTTCGTATAAAAAGCGAATTTTTGTAAAATTTCCATTAAATAGCAATATTTTAGAAAATTTTCTATAAATAGCAATTTTTTATAAATTTTTTATAAAATAGCTAATTCTCTGTAAAATTTCCTACAAATTTGTAATTTTTGGATAATTACAATACAATAATTTTTGGAAAATCTCCTATATAACAAATTTTTTAAATATTTACCTATTAATAACAATTTTTTTTCCCCACTAAAGAGGTGTAGGATATAAATAGCTAATTTCTAGAAAATCCCCCATAAATATCAAATTTTTGTAAAAACTTTCTATGAATAGTAATTTTGTGAAAATTTCATTAAAAAGCAATTTTTTGTTTATATTTCCTACAAATAGCGAATTTTTGTAAAATTTCCAATAAAAAGCTATATTTTGCAAAATTTATTATAAATAGCAAATTTTTCTATGAATAACAAATTTCATGTAATAGCTAATATGCTAAAAATTGCAAATTTTTAAAAATAGCAAAATTTTAAAAAATTGCTTGCGGGAGAATTTAATTTATTTATTATTTATTATTTTTTTTTGTTATAAATTTTCTACTTGGCAACCCTACTATTGCATTTTAATAGTATAACATTAGATAAACTTTTAACTTGTTCACATAATGAAATTCATACGTTTGTGCATATTTCAAAATATATGACATTGCGGATAGCAAATGAAATTGATAACAAATGTTGTTTTGTATTTGTATTTAAATTCTTCTAATTTTTTTGTTTTCCTCCTCTCATATTATCAGTTAAACCTAGTATTATTTACAATTTGATTTTATCGCACGCATGAACTAAAAAAGCAACATCTTCTACAAAAGAGAATCACCTTAAAATGTGATAAGATAAATTTTTATTATTTTTTCCAAAAAAAAAAAAAAAAAACACATAAAAGTTGTACACTTTATTCCATCAAATTATTGGTTTGTCTAAACAGTAGCTGTTATTAATAATGTTTATGCAGTAAAAAATAAAAAAAGAAATAAAGTTTATGAATATTTTATAATATTTCTTTAAGTTTATTATTTTATTTTCAAAATGATTCATTATTTTGTTTATTTATTTTAATGTTTTTGCAGTAGATGACGTTAAATATTGGACTTTATAATTTAAATCAATCTTAAACAGGCGCATTTCCTGCGGAAATTGTTTTGTTGACAGTGACTAATACATATGCAGTTATAAAGAAGTGTATGCACAATCGGCGAAGTATAGCAAATAAGTTTTCCCAGTCGATATGTTTGTTATTTGAACATTTGTGAGCCTTGGTGGAAGCCTTCGAGAAGGCTTGGTCGATACCAACTCCAGTAGACTAGTACAAATATTTAGTTACTGATTCTGTAGTATGAATTGGTAATTATTGTAATTACTTAGTAATTTTCAAAAAAAGTAATTTTCAACTTGTACATAGTTCTCAGAAACGTTAAGTAGTTTTTAGTAAATTTGTGAAAACATTAATCATCCAATTCTTATTTTTTGTATAAATCTCATGAACAACATTTCAAAATCTAATGACGTCAATTATAATGGTATTAAAATTTTAAAGTGTTGACATTTAATGTCAAAATTTATTTATCTAAGTATTATTTCTATTAAATTTTTATTTTATTTTTCTAAATATGTAATACAAGTTCAAGTACATTTATAATAAACAATTTGAAAGTAAACAAAAAAAAAAAAAAAAAAATCATACACTTTTTTGGCATCTTATTTTTTTACACGACAAATATTTACTTTTTACAAATTTTCAAAAAATTTGTGAGAATGTAAGATTTTTTTAAGTTGTTTATTACATTAATTTATAATAAGACAACATGTGTAGAAGTAATATAAAAAATATATAAAAATAAATAAAAAATTGTTACATAAAAAAGCTTGTTGACAAAATATTGTTATCAGATGTCTGGCATTAATGAAAAACGTAGTTAAATATTGTTTACAATTAAAAATTTAGAATTTCAAATCTACAAACATATAAACGGAAATAGTTTAGTCAACCCAATTTTTTTTGTAAATTAAAGTGAGATTTTTAGTTTAAATAAAACTAGTTTTTGTAAATTTTTTTTTTGTTTTATTTACTTTTAAGTAATTTTCAAAAGTAATTGATCCTGGAAATTTTGCTAAAAAAAATTCATTCTTATGAAACTTTTTTATTTTAAATTGTAGTAATTTTTTAAAGGAGACTTATGTGTATGAGGGAAGGGGAAATAGTGAGCAGATATCCATTATAAATTCCAATACGATTTTCACACCAAAAACTAGACAATTGTAATTACTTACATAACAACATACTTTTCAATCACTACTATCCTGCAAAATAGGAACTTTCAAAGAAGCCAAAAAGAAGTAAAATTTACTCCTTGAAAGTGCTGAAAAAGATCTGAAGAAGTGATGATTTTAACGCATGCTTATCATAGGAAGGATATACTTTTTATTTGATTCTAAATTCATTACTTCTGAAGTCATTCTCAAGATGACAATTTTATGTTTTTTTATTGGGAGTTATTTGAAAGTGAAAATGTAGTTTTGTAGTTTTTGACTTATATCATTTTAAGAAGTTAAGATTATTATTTTGGTTATTAAAATTAATTTATATATAATATAATAATCCCAAAAAAAATTTTTAGCTCATAAAAATTATTAAAAAATTGCAAAAAAATAGTATTATTCTCGCTTCTTTGGTAGTCATTTAACATTACTTCCACAGAAGATAATTAAATCAGTTGGTGCTACTTTTGAAGTGGTGATAAATGTTATTCTTTGAGAAGTAATTCGTTTTATTTTTGCTACGTACATATCCTCTGGATTACATACAAGTAAACTAATACGATCTTACTAATAATAAATTAATAATGTTGAATTAAGTAAATCATATACTTTAAAACTTTATTAAGGGATGCATATCGTGCTTGCAACAGACATACGAACGGACATGGATAAACAATTTCGGATTAGTTTACCTTTGCATCCAAAACATTTAGAATTTTTGAAAAGAAAAAATTCAAAAAATTTACAAAAATTATAAAATTTATGGAAAAATTAACTAAAATAATGAATTTTTTAAAAATGTATAAATGTTCTTTTTTAATTTTGAAAAAAAAATTAAGTTTTCACTCAGAAGCAGGTTTGAAATTAAAATGAATTACGAAATAATTAATTGAAAACTGGAAAAGTTTGAAACTATAACTATAATTAGCGACTTTTTAATTTAACCCTTAATAGCCTGGTGGTACCGCCAGGAACCAACCAATAAAAATTAAATTTTTTGTGTATTTTTGGCAAAAAGTTTTAGTTGAAAATCGACAAAATTTTAAACAGAAAAAATATTTTACGGATCGTAGCCTGATAATATTGTAATAATAAGTATTTGAAGTGATTTTACTTCTTTAGTTAGAGATATTTTTAGAAATTTCTGGTTTCTTCTTTAACCCATTCGTTCCCACTGTACTCGCTTGGGTACAAAAAAACAACCGGTTTTATAATGCTAGACTATCTATATCACTGAGTTTTTTGTAAAATTTGATTTTTTGAACACTAGTTTTGGATCTAAAGAATAAATGTACCGAATTATTAAATCATAATAACATAAGGATAAATTTTAAATAATTTTTTTGTCAACAGAGTTTTTTGATTTTTCGCCCGTTTCATTGCAATTTGATGTCAAACTTATTCACTTTGAGTTAGAATTTTACAGAAAAGTAAAGTATTAGGATTTTGTTAAAAAAAATTAAAATTAGTTTTAGAGTTAATTTTTATAAGCTTAAATAAAATAAATATTTTAAAAGGCTTGTAAGTGCTACTGAAATTTTAACATTTTTTGTTTTTAAATTTTATTTTAAATTAACCCATAATAAAAAAAATTCAATTTATTGATTTTAAGATGGTTGGGACCACCAGGTACCCAGATCTTTTCTGCAAAACTAACTTTTATAAAAAAATCTTTCTTCAAATTTTATAAGGATCAACCCAAATTTGACTTTAACTCCCATATAACGCCTCTTTAAACAAATTTGTTTTTCATCAATATTTTACTTAAATACTTTGAAATAAAGATAAATTCAACTTAATGAAAAGAAATATTTTTTAAAAATTTTCTCATAGTGTAGGATATAATAGGAAGGCCATGTCCGACTTTACCTTTTTACTTTTTTTTTTGAAAACAGCAGTTTTTAAAATATTCCCCGTAATATATAACTTTTTCGTAAAATTCCTTAAAAGTTTAATTTTCCTTTCCCTTAGCAACTAACTTCTAAAAATTTATAATTTTCATATATTTTTTGAATCATTAATTAAATATAAATAGTTATTTGATTTTTATGCATTTAATAAAAAATATTCCCAAATATTCTATAACAATAACTGTGAATGAACTCTCCGTATCATATGATAAAAAAAATATCTTACAATTTAAATTAAAATTTTCAACAAGCTAAAATTTAAACAAAACAATAAATAAGATAAAACTGAGATAAAAATAACTTGCCTGCAAATAAATGACAGACAAACTGACACTAGTAGCTGATATTCATTTGTTTGTTAGTTTTTCAATCAACTTCCAAATCTTTTTGTAAAGATAACAATTAAAGATTTCATAAGAAAATACATATAAAGCAGCTCTGACGTAGATAATTAAATAAATTTACTTAAATTTTAATCATTTGGTTTTATTTAAATTATAACACAAGCTAAACATACTACTAAAACATTATTATATTTTATGTTATTTATTTTAGTTAAAACAAAAATCTGGCCTAATAAAATTTCTCATAAAAATCTTAATTTTAGCTCGATGAAGACACACGTCCCCTAACATCTACATATGTAAAATCTGTGATGTTATTTGATTACTTGTAATAAAATTTTATTTTTATTAGATTCAATATTATGCTGTTTGACCTGATTTTAAGAAAAACAATCTTACAACAATTTCTCTATATAATTTTCTATATCTGAAACTGAGCATATTGTAATCCCAGTAGAAGTTCATGCAACAACTTTTCATCTTAGTTGTAAGACACATGTAATCATACCCTTTAGACCTTTTCAAATCCACTTTTTACAATTTAGTTACACACTTTATTCGCATTGGATTTATTGTTATTGTATCTTCCACACGTGGCTTTAATATTATGTAAACATTCAACAATCTATAGTAGTGGTAAAGCCATCTTAAATTAAAGAGACAATATTTGATTTTTCTTCTGTTATTGCTTGCCTTTAAGGGTTGATGTATGTATGTTGTAGTTTCGTAAAATAAATTCTAACTGCAGTTTTATAGCCTTGGCAGTATTGTAAATTGTTTAGTAAGATTATAGAAGAAGTAAGAAATAATATTTTTTTATAAACCTATGTCCTTGATATCGTAATATTGTTTTTGAAGTTTTTAGGAATTAAGAGAGAGCATAAGTTTGAAATTACTATACTTTAGGATATTATTTGCTTATGTGAACGCTTTTTAAAATTTTCACGGCCTAGTATACAAGAAAGAGTAGTAATACTCTTCATTTTATACTTTTACTGTAATACCTCCAAAGGTGGGTGATGTGCCACACCCACATACAGGAAAGCTACAAAAATTATTTTTACAGGTAGAATATTTATCATTATCATTAAAACCACCCTAAAACTTTACATTTGTATCTACAAATAACTTTCTAACTATATTTTCTTTTCGAACTATTTTTTCTCTAAAAAGTCAATAACTTTAGTATTTTCAAAATACCAAAAGAAAAAACTTGCTATTCCAAACTTTACCCAACCAAAAAAAAAAAAAAA
>NC_060951.1:43246638-43250304 GCF_022045245.1 Lucilia cuprina | reverse complement strand
TAGAACTGAACTAGAACTGAACTAGAACTGAACTAGAACTGAACTAGAACTGAATTAGAACTGAACTAGAACTGAACTAGAACTGATCTAGAACTGAACTAGAACTGAGCTAGGTTTGGACTAGAACTAGAGCTAAACTAGAACAGACCTAAAACTAAAATAGAACTGAATTTGAACTAGACTGCTACTTTTCGATCCATTTCTGTTTCGTGAAACCACTTTTCCATATTGCCTTCTACTTTAAATATTGTTTGTTGATTTCTTCGTATTTATTTTCTATTTTAAACCAAAAACAGGCAACATTCTCTAAAAATCTACAACAATAAATTGTGCATGCAAAAGAAATATTTCATTAGAAATACTTAGGGATTCGATATATTTATTTTTGCATGCTTTTTACCATTCGATCCCTTTAAACACCCACCCTAAAGTACTTACTGACAGCCATACATAAGTGTGTTTGTAGGATTGGTTGGCGGTGTGGCATTAGTGGTGTCAATGATATGCAACCGGAATGAAAACATTTCCGTTTTGTATTGTCACTGAAAATTTTGTATTCCTCCCACTTCGACTTTAGATCCTTATGTTTTACATATAGAAATATTTTAATATTAAAATATTTTCAGAAGTTGGTAACAGCAACAATGAGAATAGTAAACACAAAAACTGCAACAATAGCAATTGATAACGGAAACATCGTTTAACAATAAATAAATAATCGATTTAAGGCATGAATAGGCTAATGCATATACAGGAGTTGTACACTCGAAAATTAGTAACTTTTTTTGAGAAACAACTTTTTGTGATTTTTTTTGTTTTTATTTAAATTTGTATTTTTTGTAAATTTAAAATTTATTTTTAGTTAGTTTGTAGTAAAAATTGGAAATTTTTGTTAAAAGAGATTTGAGACAAAAATTAAGTTTCAAATGAAAAATTCTGATTTTTTATTTTAATAATTTTATCCAAAAAGCAGTTTGTGTAAAAAAAAAACAATTTTTAACTAACATTAATTCTTGAGTGTCTGTATTTTAAATCTCAGCACTCAAGCTCTAAATAAAACGTGTTTTAAACAACATTAGAAAAAGTTTCTTACTTAGCTTTAGTTGAAAAACATTAAAGCAATTAATTTCCCATTAGTTCCACCATAAGATGAGGGGATGCCAGAGTATGCGATGAAGATCTGTAGCAATATACAAAGAATGCGCATCTAAATGTTGCGTACTTTCATGCACGTGATAATGTTGCCATTGATGTAGTTGTTGTATGGTTTTAGTGCCTTTTGCAAAAATCTGTCAAACGCTTAATACCAAACGGAAGTAGGTGGTGAAAATGTTTAAGCAAGGATGAGCTTACACGCAATGCAAAACTGAACAAACAAGAAACATAAAATCAGCAAATACTATTGCACAAGTCAAAAAAGAGAAAAAATTGGAGAAAAAAGGCAATAAGGATGTATGTATGTGAGTTGACACAAAATACAAATACCATACATATAAATAACTTTACTATAGTCAAGTAAGAAAAAAAGGCAAAATCTCTAAAACAAAATATAAATGAACTTGTAGTTGTAGTGGATAGGGATGTGACTGGAAAAGTACTGAGGAACGAATGAACCATTTGCCGTATCATGGCATTTCGATAAATCCAGCCACGTTGATGAGAATGAATGATGTTGCAGAGACACGTTAAAATATCTTGTTGTTGTAGTTGTTTTCCTTTATGTTCTAGTTGCTATTATCCTTTAGTACTATTAAGAATTGTTTTGCTGTTGCAGCTTTGTTTTCATTTTGTTTTCTTTATCCTGTAAACGATTTGTTTATTTCCTGTTGACAATGGAAGTTTTTTTTCGATATTGTTGCAAAAAGATACTTAAATGAGAACATGGAATAAAAAGGAAAAAATAGCACCGTGCAACAAAATGAATTTAACTGAATGCACTTCAGAAGAAACTAAAAGGAAAATTATGAACATTTTTGATATTTCAGAGATAAATATGACATAACCGATCGTATGTATTTTCAGCTATATAACCTAAGTCTAACATCTGCTGTGATAAAGGATCCTCAAGAGAACCTAGCCGTCGAAATCAAGCATGAACTACTATAATTTCCTACTTATTATTGTAATTGCGATACTTGTTTTCATATTGTTACTTTTCTGTCATCTCATTACTTACTTGCCGTTAATGTCTGTCTACATGATGACGATGTCTTTACATCAATGTCACCGCCAACATTGTCACTATTTCGAACAAAAATAAAGTGGGATGTTCGAAAGTTAAAAGCCACAACCAAACTGTGTAATTTAAAGTTGAAAGCAATGAAACGAAAAAAAAATAAAACTTAAACCATAACACCAAGTATTTACCAGTTGTGATGTTGCATGAACTATAAGAGTATGTAGTAGGAACAGCAATAGTACAATTGTTATTACTCCTTCCCTAATCCTAAAAACTCCATGTATGTATAACATTTTGTTGTACTATTCCTTTTCGTAAAAGCATTTGCAATTTGTTTCTTGTTCTATAATACTGTCAACTTGTCTTTGACATTTTGCTGCCATTTGGCAAATTAAGATACAAATTGTTGTGAGTTCTTTGGTCTTGCCACATACAATGAAAACATTCAGCATGTCAGGAAGATTTGAATAAAACATAGGGTGAATAAAAAGTTTTTAATTTCTTTAAATCAGATCATCAATGATAACTTTTAGCATTTTTAAAAATATCACTATTTACTATTGTGACCTATTTTTAAGAAAATATTTCCTTATTCTTATAATTCTTAGCATTTATGATGTATTTACTTTTACACGGTTTAGGATTAAGTCATTATTCATTTGTCGTTTAAAATTGCAAAAAAGTTTTTGCTAATTTTAGTTTAAATGTTTATATTTTGATTCAATACCTTTGAAGATTTTCTTAAAGTATCCTAATTTTTTCAATAAAACAACTGTTTTAAAATTTGAGTTCTTAAAAAGACAGAAATAAACCTTTTAAGGTATAAAAAAAAACAAAACAATGCTATCTAAATATATAAAATTAAAGTTAAAAAGTTTGATTATAGAGCCGTCTTAAAATTCAACTTTATTGAACTAATATCTTTTTTAACCTGAATTTTCTTTTCCCTCTATCGCGTTCTTATATATTAAAAATCGTAAGAAAAAACACATTGTTCATATTTTTTTATTTCACTTAGAAATTTCAACACCATACTAACCTCAGGGGATACATGTCCTTCTCATACTTTTTAATTTAGAAAAAAAAAATGAAAAATATACAAACAGAAAAAGGAAACCCTCGTATTTTATTTAAACATATAACGGTAATACAAACTCACATACATGTGTAGATATATCGACATAAGGTAAGTAAACAAAAAGGTAAATGTTGCAAAATATTATATGTATGTATAAAAACAAACACAGACATACATATAAACACATTTCTATATATACAAGTACAAACAGTCAACTTCCTTTTAACATACTATTAAATTAACAGAGTTCTATGAGAATTATTTCGACAGTTATTTACAACTAACTAACGTACTAAGTCCCAGTTCAGTTCCAGTTCAGTTCTAGTTCAGTTCTAGTTCAGTTCTAGTTCAGTTCTAGTTCAGTTCTAGTTCAGTTCTAGTTCAGTTCTAGTTCAGTTCTAGTTCAGTT
>NC_060951.1:43242940-43246538 GCF_022045245.1 Lucilia cuprina | reverse complement strand
TATAGACTGGTCTATAGTCTAGTCTATAGACTGGTCTATAGACTGATCTATAGTGCAGTCTATAGAATGGTCTATAGTCGAGTCTATAGACTGGTCTATAGTCTAGTCTATAGACTGGTCTATAGTCTAGTTTATAGTCTAGCCTATAGACTTGTCTATTGTTTAGTCTATAGTATGGTCTAAAATATTGTAAGGTATCGTTTGAAAGAAAAACAAGTAAAGGAACTGCATAAAACTTACGTAAAAACTAAAGGCAGTAGAAAAAAGGCATAAAATTCCGTAAACAGGCGTAAGTGGTAAAAATACTTCTTTACGATAACGTTTTAGTTTTTTTTTCTTTTGCCTCTTTCTGCCTTTTCACAAACAGCCTTGCAACATTGCACACACTCACACCCCTTTGAGTTTTCATAGAAGGGTAACAATAATATTTTTTGTGGCACTTATTGTTTCATTTCATTGCTATGCATTCTTGACTAAGGAGACTCATAACAGTCAATGTCGATGGTCTATGGAGTTTTTTTTTTTTTGATATGCTCGTAGAGCTTAAAGATAATAAAAACCCCTCATAGACAATAAACACAATAAAAACAACAACAGGAAAAAGAAACTGTCCACATAAAGATAATATTTAGATGAAATGTTACAACGAATATGGGATAAAAAGGGTTATTGGGAAAACCGTATTAAATTCCTTGGAAAATGTTTACAATTTTTTTTATTGTAAAAACGGTGTTTTTATTTGGTCATCAAGTAAAATCACTAAGGAAAAATGTTAACATTTATGGATAATGTTTTTTTTTTATAAATTTATTGCAATTGATAAATTTTTATGTTATTTTTTTTTGTGCAATATTATGAAAGTTTTTACTTTTTAAGGGAGAGAAGGAAATTTGTAAATTTTTAAGTTTAAATAGGTGTAAGCTTTTTCTGTAATAACAGAGTTAAGAAAACTTTTGTTAAACTCTTATAGAATATTTATTTTTAGAAAAAATAAAATGGAATAAGTGGCCAGTAAGGAGGCATAAACGGACCTAATAGATTATAGGATTTACTTGTATATTTCTGCCGTATTTTGTGTTCAATTTAAAAAAAAAATCACTTTGATTATAAAACATCCATATATTCCCATTAAACTGTATAATTCTCATATATTTCATCCCCTTCATTTCTACTAATTGAATATTTCAACACACGAATATTTATTTATTTATTTTTAACGCACTCTTAACACATTTTAAAAACACAATAGTTTCCTGTAAACATAAATTGCAACTACCTTCCCTCACAATCCCTTTTCTTTACGCATGCATTCTCACAAGGATTAAAACTTCGTTAAATTGTCCTTTAAGCCCAAACACGTGTTAAACCTACTACATTTTAATGTCTACAAGTAAAAGAACAATAACAACCGATAAAAAAAAAAACCATAGCAATTTGCTGCTTGTAGTTTTCATCAACAATAACTAAAAGATTAAGATATTTTATCTTAACGAAAAAAAATTATTTGAGGTTGCCTTAGAAATTTACTATTAAAATGTCATTTATCAGAGTTTTTGCAGCTGTGTAATGTGAAGAAAATGAATTGTAACCTTGTTTAATGAACTTCATATTGAAGAAGTTGTATCGTAATTGGTAGTGAAATGGATTTAGATTAAAACGTGCCGATATGTAACTATGACAATTTGATTGTTAACATTGAAAAAAAGGATAACATTGCAAAATAAAGTACTGAGAATATGAGTGGGGTTAAAAATTATGTAGTTAATGACCTGGGGTTGATTTATAAATAAATGTGTGAGAGCTTTTTTCGCAATTTTGAGTACTTTCTGTGTCTTTAATATGTAATTGTTGTGTATTATAAAGCCCAATGTCAAAGTCGTCATAGAAACCCAAAAAAATATTATAAATCCCATAATCACTAATTAGACATTAAATACAAAAAAAGTATAAAATTTGCGAAGTATTGGAAATAGTCCAAAGTAGATCTTTTCATATGAAACATATTTATATACATTAGGGTTAAAACTTTTTTTGAGCGCCAAAATATCACAGTTCTACGTAGAGAGAAAAGAAATATACACGCCTGGTACCAAATTGACACCAAAGTGTTTTAATTTTTCAGTAACATAGGTTTTCAAAGTTTTGACAAACAATCCGTTGTCAATAGTAAGCTTACCACGTTTGTTAACATAAAGACAACGGATGAGTATCAAATTTAGATTTTGACAACGTGTGTTGTCGTACGTAGGATTATACTTTGACAACGCATGTTATTGAAAAATTATAAACACTCTGGTCAATTTTAACAATTTGGTACCAGGCCAATACATATGTTAAACATATTTTATTTATATACAAAAATAAAGCAACTACGTAATTATTTAAGAACATTTAAAATTCATATTTAATTCATGCTGTCATAACAACGAACACAACATCTCTCTGACAATAACAAAACTGACAATTATAAATGACGTTGTTAGTTGTTCACTCAGGTGATAGATACATATACTACATACTACTCATCTACATACAAGTGCCAAAACAGGAAATAACAAGAAAAATATTGAACCAAAAAATCCATAACAAACTCTTAAACTTTTATAGGCTTAAATTCGGTTAAAAAAATATACCACATATATGTATATACATATATATATGGCATGGGAAATATGTATGTATTAGAAACCAGTTTTTATACCTATCAAGCACTTAACACAGCAGCCAATCGCAAAGGGCGAATAACCGAAATAGGATATCAACAAAAAATTTACAAAATACCTTAAAAAATACTATAATGTTTTGTAAAAAAAAACATTGTACATGAAAAACATGGACTTCTAATTGAATTTTTTCCACCATTTATATCGAAAGTTGTAGAAGTATGTTTCTACATACATATATATACATATTTGTATATTAATCTCTGTGTGTGTATTTTTGATTTTTCTACTGCTGGAGATTATGAAACGTAACTATTGTTTGTTGTTTGCTAGAGAACACTCATTTAATTGGTGTGTGCATTGGAGACGAGGCTGCCATGTGAGTCATTCGAAAGCTTGAATTTGACAGTTATACCAGGGAGCCCATCAATTACTTCCAAATGACAAGTTCCGAAGGTGTATTTATTCTTTAGATTCTAATAGAAATTCTAAAAATCAAATTCATTAATAGTGGAAACTTCAGTAAAGAAAAATTTAAATACTGAATATATTTTAAACTTAAAATCGAAGACAATGCTTTTGGCTGCAAATGTCTTTGGTTTCCAGGCATCATAAACAATTTATTTTTTTTTTTATCAGTTTAAATATATTGTTGAATTTATTATGCCTTTTGAATATTTATGCCTTAAACAATGACTATTTACACAGCCTAGTTATTGTTGGTGTTTCTAGTACGTTGTAGACAATAAACATCTTGATAGCAAAACTTTTAAGCATGACAACATTTTTGTTTAAACAGAGGAAACTAATAAAATAGTTAGTGTTCTAACTGAACTAGAACTGAACTAGAACTGAACTAGAACTGAACTAGAACTGAACCAGAACTGAACCAGAACTGAACTAGAACTGAACTAGAACTGAACTAGAACTGAACT
>NC_060951.1:43236384-43242840 GCF_022045245.1 Lucilia cuprina | reverse complement strand
TCTAGTTCAGTTCTAGTTCAGTTCTAGTTCAGTTCTAGTTCAGTTCTAGTTCAGTTCTAGTTCAGTTCTAGCTCAGTTCTTGTTCAGTTCTAGTTCAGTTCTAGTTCATATCTCGTTCAGTTTCATTGCACATCTAGTTCTGTTTCATTTTAGGTCTAATTCAGTTCATATAATAATTATGTTATATAACAATTATATAATTCTACACAACTGTTTTAAAGAATTAATTCATATTAGACTCTGGATTAGTTCAATGTATTTACTTTTCTTTCAAAAGCGCGTATGTTATTAGCTGAACTCGAACATACATTTCTTTGAATGTGCTGCTAAAGTAAAAGCGTAAAAATAATATTAATAATAAATAAAATAAGTTTCTACTTTCTTAATATTTTTATTTTAGTCTTAAAATTTCTTAAAACAATTTCTTTGCATTTGTAAAACATAAAAAAATCATAAAATGGAAAGAAAATAAGACTGAAGTAATACAACATTTAATAACAAGTAAAAAAATATTCATATATTGTGTGTGTATGTAACAAAACTTCTAAGACATTCTATAAATTGTTGTTGTTTTATGATATTTTTGTTAAAATTTTCATTATTATTAGCTTTTTGCAAAAAAGTTTTATTTATTTTTTTTTTAATTTTAAAACTTTTCACTAACAATAAAATTGCGGTGATGTTAGAATGGTTTAATGCGATTTTGTTTAGTTCTCACTTTTAGTAAATATGAGAATTATTTTATTACTTTAAAGTCAGAATATCAGGTAAGTGCAAAAAGAATTTTATGCAAAAACTTAAAGAGTCCTATATTTCATACAGTTAAAATCAATTGTTTAAATTTTAATAATTTATTAATTACAACTTTATCTGCTGGAACCAAAGTAAGCAAGAATTGCAGCTGTTTAGAGAAATTTTTTTTTAGCAAAACTGTCTAACTTTGACAAGAAGTAGAATATTTGTTCAGTAACCAAAGTCCTTTCATGTAAGGATTCCTTATTTTTCTCTACCTTATGCCTTTCTATAGATGATGAAAATTTTTACCACAATAATTCTTACTCTTTAGCTTATAATTATTTGGTACTTTTATCTTTCACCCTTAGACTTTGAAGAATATACCTCATTAATGTTTTCTTTGTGATTTCGTTTATTGTTTTTTCTTAAATGTTGTATTTTTTCATTTAAAAATTGCCTTGTGGCCACATTAAAATTAGTTGTATACTTATTGTATACTTTACATTTATTCCTTAATTTATACAGACATCTTTACATTATTTTTCATGTTAATATTTTTTGTATTTTCCCCCCAAAGAGCCTGACAGTTGTATATTCGTTTTGTTACTTGTTTTCTAATTTTATAAATATTTATTTTTTTTTAATAAATGTTGATTTTATTTTATTTCTGTTTTGGGGAATCATTTTCTTTTGAAGGAATTTTCTAATGGTTGACAACAGCAGAGTTAGATTTTTTTTTATTTTTTGCAATTGTTTTGAGTTGGGCTGTGTAGACATGATGTTAAAAATTAAAAAAATGTTTTTTTTTGTGATGATTTTCGATTTCTGGAGATTTTTATTAAAAAAAATCTGGTAGACTGCTCTTGACATGTTGTTTATATATTTTAATTTAGTTAAATCCACATATGAATTTAATATATGTTTCACAAGAATTTGTCATACAATGAGTAGAGTTAGAGTAGTACAGGGAAGCATGAATACTTTAGTGGCGGTTTTTTGTATAAACATTTTACATTCGTAAATTACTATATTGAATAAAAATTGCTATCACCTTTTATTCTATAAAAATTTTCTTATTGTATAAGCTACTTGTCTTTATAATATCCTAAAAGTATGCAATTAATTTTTGTTTACTGCGATATTTATGATTTAAATTTTCTTTTGTAGATTGCTGATTGTATTAAGAATGTAATAGAAAATCCATAAATTGCATTCAATTGAATAAAATACTATAAATTATGATGCAAAGATGATTGCTTATTAAATTAAATATTAGTTTGACCACAAATGTCAAATTGAGTAATAAAATAAAGCAACCACAGCAAAATAATTAATTTACAAAATAAAATACATAAAGGTTAGCCCAACAAAGTTTATTATTTGATTAAAATAAATCAAAATGAAATTATATACATTAAATAATGAGATCTGTTGTAACAAATCCATAAAATAACTTTAACCTAAAGAAACTTTAACTTAAAAAAATATTTTCCATTTATTTGTTATATTCTGCTTACCCTAAACACTTCCATATTATTACAAAACTCATTTCACTTATAAATATATAACGTTGGGTGCAATGAATTGTACAATTCCTACAACAACGATGTTAATTGATAAACACAACATGTTTGTGCATGTAAATTTTGCGGTTTGTCATGACCATTAATTAACATACATAACATATTTTCGCCAAAAATACAAAGTTCTACTAATTTGAGGGATTAATAGTTAATTAGAAATTCTACAAACTACAAAAGAATTCTAAGAAATTGTACAAAAAATAAAATTTTCATTTAATTTATGTAACAATTGAAAGTTGTTATAAAGAATTTATTTATTGTTTGACCTCGAAAATAAAGAAATTTTTATAAGTGCTCAGCAAAAACTTTCATTATCGTATAAGGTAGTTAAAATGCTGAAATTTTTTTTACTTAATATCATTTTAAGACATTATTTTAACAAGATGGTTACAAAACTTGGATAATTCTTTATAAATTAGTAAAAAACCAGGTGTAATGAAAATCATTTAATAGAAACTAGAAATTTATGTTATATTTTTTTTACAGGGACTACAAAGTAAATGAAACTGACATAGAAAATACTGTCATACAATAGTCTACAATAGGGTGGACCACTTTTTAGAAGGATTATGTTTTAAACGATGAGTTTTAATATCCTATCAGCTATTGAAATCTTGATCTCTTAATAATATGTTAAAAAAATTTCGAATTGGGTATCAAAAATTGCCAAATTTTGAGCAATAAGGTTTGGTTTAGTCTATTTCAGTTTTTTTTTAACAAGGGCACAAAAAGTAAAAAAAAAAAATATGAAATAGACAAATTTAAATGCAAAGCTATTTTTTAAATATTTTTCTGTATGAGCTAAAAATTATCAAAATTTTGACACCCATTTCGATAAAAAGCGAAAAAAATATTTCTCTCCAACCCATTAAAAATTATATTGTGGACCAAAAATATTCTACAAAAATTTTATTTTTTTTGCCGTAATCAAAAAAAAAAACCCAAAATTACGGATCTTTTAATACCCATTTCTAAAAAATTTAAATATTAAAAAATATAATAATTTTTATATTTCTTGTATTAAGTACATTAATATACATCGATTGAGTGGTATTTCTACATGAAATTCTTAAAAAGGCTGTTCCTCGGCACACTCTATTCTACAATGTACATTTATTTTGTGTTTTTCTATGACAATTATTTATTAAAAATTCCCTATTTAAAGTTCATCTAAAGTATATCGAAGTTTATGTTGCATTTGTTTCATCAGTTTCAATGTCAGAGAGTTTGTCTATTTAAAAAGTTGTGATATTGACATGTAAATCAATAAGAGCTTGCAAAGTCATTTGGAGCTAAATTAAGATTGTCTGTTAGAAAAACATTCGGAAAATTTCTACAAGATATAAAAGCCTAATATCAAGAATCGGGAAATAATTGAAAATAATATATTAATGAATTGATGGAGAAGTTTTGGAAAAGGAGAATAGCTGAAATTTGGTTGATTCGTCCTTGGTCTCAAAACATAAGCAGTTCTTTGGTCGAGGATTCAATATTCTTTATTGCGTGAGTTAGCAATTTATCAATTTCAGACAATTTTTTTATTTATGCATTGCTGTGTTTGTACAATTGTGATGATGTTTGTAACACCGGAAAATATGGTACCTGAAAATTCGTCAATCGGCCCAAAATTACTTTCTGAGTCGGCTAAGCTTCGTCCGTCTATCTGCTGTCCATGTTTAACTTGTGTATGCAACAAATCGCAATTTTTGAGATTATATGATAAAATTTGGCACATGCATGAAACTTGTTTAAAAAGTATGACATTGGTCTATTATTTAACCTAGCCATACCATATGATGGTTGTTCCTAACTTTAGGTAAAGATATCTGGAAGAAACATATTAAGTTAAAACCAATTTTTTTAATAAAAAATGAAACATTTTAAATGCATATTTTGTATATTTTTACAGCGTATTTTTAGTTTTGATAACTAACAATTGACAATAGTATTTTCAATAAATTTTAAATAATACAAACAACACAATTTTAAACGTATGATTACCATTTAATTATTGTTAAAATTTTAATACTCATACGCATCTTTTTTTAATATTCTCAACAAATAAAATTCATTGCATACTTTTAAGATGCAAATAAAACACAGTTATTCGTGACGTATGAAATATATTCAAATATTGACAACACTCATACGCCATAAAAAAGCTTTTTTAATAAAGAAAAATAATGCATACTTGTTGGGGTTAAATTATGTGACGAATGAGTAATATTGAATAAAAACAATAAAATAAGCAAAAGAATTTGCAAAAAAAATATATATAACAAGTTAATTTAATTTTTTAAATATTTTTTTATAAAAATTAAAATTAAATAAAAGCAGTTACAGACTTATTTAATTTCTATAATGCATTTTGTTATTTTTCTATTTTTAAGTTTTTATTAATGTTGCATACAACTCGAAAATGTGTCTTATAAAAGAGATGGATGGCTGTCTGGATGACTGCTTACTTGCTAGCGCATTTAGTACAACATTTTTAGTTAAATGCATCACTGTCGCCTGTCCAACTGACAACATACTATATTAAACTGGTAGTTTATTTTTTATATTTAAAATCATTATATAAATTAATTTCATAATTCGAAATGAATAAAGCTATTTAAGGTTTCGTCAACTAATCACTATATATTGTAGTCAATATATAAAACTAAAGTTTTCCACAGTCCTCATTTCAAACTTAAGCACATATTTTTTTTCCTACAACTAAAGTTTTTATTTGAAATAATTAAATTATTACTAAACATACTTTTATATAAATATACTTCACAACATAGTTTAGCTGGTATTTATTTGGTTAAAAGGAAACTGTTTTCGTTTAAGCAAAAACCACCATAATAATGCACTTACGTTGATTTGCTGTCATCTATCACAACTCATTTATCTTGTGCCGCAAACGGGGACAGTTTTTTTTACTAAACTTGTATTTGCACGAAAGTGTATTTATGTTGTTACTACAAACTCTGACAAAATAAGCAACAGCAGCAGTGACAACACTTTGTTTTGTAGTTTTTATACAAACACTACTACAAATTCTATTTACTAGTACTTTTGCTGCTGTTGATGATGACTTTTTTCTACTGTTTCAAATGCTGCTACTGCTGTTTGTTTGTGAAAAACTAATCCAATTTTTATCGTGGGTAATTTTCAACCACATTAGATGGAGTAAAAGATAAATGTCAGAATATTGTTTGTAAAAGTAGTTGCAGTTATAGTGAGTAATATAGTAACTCTAAACAACAACTATAGCAAAATATCAACAACACAAATAACAAAAATACAATAGCAGTATGCAACAACAGCTCCAGCAACATTAAACGAAAGATTTTGTTTCATTTTTTTATTGAAAAAGAAACAGCTTTCATACAATTTGTCCGTAGTGAGTATGTGTGTTAGGTTCTATTTTCACTAAACCCATCCAGCTCACGAAAATAAGCAAAGGATTTTCATAATGCACATCCGAATAATCAAGCCAACAGGAAATGTAAACTTTTTCTATCTTATTTTCGTTATAAATGACCACATGATGAAAATTCAATTTTCTTTATTAGAAAAATAAATAAAAAATACAGTTTTGTTGCAGTTTCTGGCTCTATTTTTAGTAGAAACTTTTTAAGTAATTGATATTTTTTTGTTGTGTTAAAAGAAGGTACTTAATTAAAGCTATAAGTATGATGTAGAGATTTTAAAATATTTTTATTTCATCTTAATTTGTTGCACGACATTTGTGTCTTTCCTAAAACTAGAAACAGTTTTCGAAAAAAATGTTTTTTTTTTATTTTCTTAAAAAAAATTGTCTCTTTCAAGAATCTTTCTTTAAGCCACAATTTTCTACAAAAAAAGTATCTCTTTTAGAGGAAAATTTTATGATATTTTCTATAGAGAAAGTATTTCTTTAAAAAGACTTTCTTTCAAGCGAATATTTTCTACAGAAACAGTATCTTTTTCTCTTTCAGAAGACAATTTTCTTTAGAAAATATGTCTTTTTATAACATTAGACAATTTATTATAGAAAATGTGTCTCTTTATGAGGACAATTTTCTATAGAAAATTTGTCTCTTTATGAGGACAATTTTCTATAGAAAATTTGTCTCTTTATGAGGACAATTTTCTATAGAAAATTTGT
>NC_060951.1:43234797-43236284 GCF_022045245.1 Lucilia cuprina | reverse complement strand
TAGTCTAGTCTATAGTCTAGTCTATAGTCTAGTCTATAGTCTAGTCTATAGTCTAGTCTATAGTCTGGTCTATAGTCTAGTCTATAGTCTAGTCTGTAGTCTAGTCTAATCTATAGTCTAGTCTAATCTATATTCTAGTCTAATCTATAGTCTAGTCTATAGTCTAGTCTATAGTCTACTATATTGTATAGTCTATATAGTCTAGTCTATGCATCTAGACATCTTCCGTATATGTGCGCTTATGTTACCTCGTTATTGCAGTGTTTTTGCTCCTTTTTGTTTTTTGCGATTTTTAAAACTTTTATGTGGTTACGAACTATCACTTTAGAGTGGCTTAACACATAAAGCCTAAATGCCACAACCCTAGCCCATGTGTATGTAAGTAATATATCTAGCCACATATATACAGTGCACTCTATACGGTTTACATTTCTCTCATTGAAAATAGTCGACTAATAAATTTCGCCGATATGCTACTGATGCGTTAAAAACTAAAATAATTTTTATGGTCATTCATAGGGTAGCAAAGACAAACAAATTGCTTATAAAATTGTTACGATTTTTTGCAGTTGCTATTGTTTTTGTAACTCTAAAAGCGTTACGCATTTTTAGTGCATTTTTTTAACAAAAATAATTTTTTTGTTATTGTTTTTTAGCGCATTTCGTAGTTTGTCACGCTTCTTACTGGCCCATTAGCATTATTATCCATTGGATTCGCTGCACACATGTTAGCTATATGATTGCATGCGTGAATGTTTACATACATATCAATGTGCATTATTATTTTTTTCCTTTTTTTGTCAACTTATGGCCATTTGTAGTACTTTTTCTAGTTACATCTTTTTGTTCATTTCATTATATTTTTTTTATCGTGTTAGTAGCCTTTTGTAATATATCACGTATTGTATTTGTTTTATTACAGCTGTAACAAGTGCAACTGATACATCAATTTTGTTATAAATATGTTTAGTACCGCGTTCAGTGCTCTATTTTTTTGCTTTTGAGTAATAAATTTATATGTATTTTTTATAAAATCTATAAATTATAATGGAAAATATTTAGTTGAATTTTACTGCATTGCATTGTTGTCTGGTGTTGTGACATTTAACTGCCAGTTTTTTTTTAAGATTATTTTCTAATGATGTCTGTAATACTTTAAGGATTTTGTTATCATTTAACAATAAAACAAGGGATAAGTAGTCTTAAATAAAATTGTTCTAGTACAGTTCTATTTAAGTTCTATTTTAATAATACTGTAGTATTAGTTCAGCTCTTGTTCAGTTTCAGTTCAGTTCTAGGTCAGTTTTAGTTCTAGTTCAGTTCTAGTTTAGTTCTAGTTCAGTTCCAGATCAGTCCTAGTTCTGTTCTAGTTTAGTTCTTGTTCTAGTTCAGTTCTAGTTGAGTTCTAGTTCAGTTCTAGTTCAGTTCTAGTTCAGTTCTAGTTCAGTTCTAGTTCAGTTCTAGTTCAGTTCTAGTTCAGTTCTAGT
>NC_060951.1:43216807-43234697 GCF_022045245.1 Lucilia cuprina | reverse complement strand
ATAGACTAGACTATAGACTAGACTATAGACTAGACTATAGACTAGACTATAGACTAGACTATAGACTAGACTATAGACTAGACTATAGACTAGACTATAGTCTATAGTTTATTCTATAGTCTACTCTAAAGTCTATGGGTCTAATCTATAATCTAGTCTATAGTCTAGTCTATATACTAGACTATAGACTAGGTTATACCGCATAGTCCCTACAAAAAGTTGTCGACGACGAACTCCATTTCATTTCCTTTTAAGGTGTTGCTTTTCCTGTAAATATATAAGTAGTTACATATGTATTTGTGCTATTGTCTATGTGTATTATGCTTTGTATGCAGACTTTGCTCTGTTTTCCTTTTTTTATACCCACCATCAAAAAAGATTTGGGTATATTGTGTTTATCATTTCATTTGTAACACATCGAAATACTGGTAATAGACCCACAGAAGTATATAAGTATATTCTGGGTCCTTATTAAATTCTAAGACTATCTAGCCATGTCCGTACGTCCGTCTGTCTGTCTGTTGAAATCACGATAGAGACCACACGGGAGGATCTTGACAATAGATATTTTGCATAAATATTCTATAGATTGATATGGAAAGTGGGCAATACTGGTTCATGGACCCCCGAAAAACAGCATTAACTGGCATATCTATTTTAAAAGTATTTGTATATAATTAAATTTGACATAAATAAGTTATATGAGCCAAAATCTCCTTACTAAATTTTATGAGGATCGGTCCATAATTGACCGATATGGGAGGTTCATGACGCTTATTACATTCTTAAAAATAATAACATAGCGATGAAATTTGACACATAACTTTCATGGGAGTCAACATTTCTCTACCAAGTTCTTTTACGGCATTCAAAAATTAATACTTTGATACTTCAAAAGAGCTCGAATTAAGCCATATTGAATTAAGCTATATTCCAAATATCACCCTAATGTTTATAGGGGAGCATTAATTGTACGGCATGCGGTTTGATGGTGGATATATAAGATTCGGCATAGCCGAATTTAATACTCTTACATGTTTTAACTGGACTCTCTTCACGTTTTAATGTCGGTTTATTGCTGATGATTTTATTTACACACAATACTGTATTTTTCTTACTAACAGATTTTTTTCTGTTTTATTTTGTGTTCTGATTTTTTGTAATTGTGCCTTTCTATGTTTTGATACATTTTGGGCCTGGGCACACAGGCAATTAGTGACAAATGTTTCCATATTTTTGCATTGAACATCATATCACACACGTACACTTCTACATTTTTTTTTTTTTTTTTACAAATGAATGCGTGTAAGTGTGTGTATACTTTGGTCATTTACCGTTCTATTTTTGTCAAACATTTGAAAGGACACATAAATTTTGTCATTGTTGTTATTGTTTGTTAGTTGTCCTCTTTGCTCTCTCTCTCTCTTAGTTGTTTAGTTTCTACACCCATAACCTTCCATGTATATATACATAACTAGATGTAGAATGTTCAATCAATGGTCTTATTTGTATGTGTTTCTCTTCTGTATATATATCTCCGTCCATCCTTCTGTATAATGTTAAATTCTATGAATACATACATGTAGTTTTTGGTGTTATTGTCATTGTGTTTTACTGGTTCATTTGGTTAAGTGTCAAATGTTCGCTTGTTATCATTTGTTGTTGAGTATGCGGTTAATTAGGAAAAAAATTCATTGCCTGAACAATATTGCAACAAAGACTAGAAAATTTTGTTATGGAAATTTACTTTTTTTTGTTCATTTAATTGGTTATTTGTTTGTATCTAGGATATTATCAATTTAAACCTGGTTTTGTAATTTATTAAAAATCAAGTTGAAAAAAAAACATTAAAAATTTATTTCTATTTATTTATATGTAGACATAATGAACATTATGCTATATAAATAACATGAAGGATTTATCAAAAAATATAATTGAATTTTTCCACATAATAACAATAAAACGAATTAATGTCAAAATAAAACAGTTTCGTACATAATCCTACTAAAAATCCGTTTAATCATATATGGATTTTATCCATCAAAACACACTTACATATATAGTACATCAAAACTCTTTAATCGTATAAAAATTGTTAAATTTCTTAGGAAATAACATTTTGACATTTGATTAATGGAAATCAGACACAAAATAATAAAAATCGAATTTATTTTTGTAGTAAAATGCCAACATAAAATGACATTCATACTTCGATAGACAAACTCACATCCCCATTATTTAAAATGATAAACATATGGGCTGATTTTTGCGCAAATAAAAAATCATATGAAAAATAATTTTTTTCTAAAATGAAAATAAAATGAAAATTTTGTTTGCTTTACTTACTGCACTAGTTTTCGTATATGGATTGGTGTATAAGTGTTTTTAATGGAATTTCCGAATTTGAACTAAACACGAAATAAAGGGAAGGTTATCTATTATTTTCATGTATTGATAAATAAGGATATGAAATCAAAATATTTTTCACATCATTTACTATAGCAAAAGCGAAAAATTATGTTTAGTTTTGTGTTTCATTTGATACAAACTCTAATAGTTTCCTAGATATGCTAACGTTTGTATTTTAATGTAACATATGAAAATTGTAATATATTTAAAGTTTTCCGATATATGATTTTTTTTATTTAATCCAAATCACGTATCCCACTGCTAGTCCATCAATGTATTAACCCAATGTTCAAAAAGAGTTGGAGTTGTTCGAGCAAAATTTGACAATCTTAGCTTTAATAGTTTTTCAGATATAGAAACTTTAGAATTTTATTCAATCCCCTAATGAAAGTCCAAATATGTCCCTAATATTTATGTTGATACCATATTGGCTTCAAAAAATGTTGAGAACTATAGTTAGTTTGAAAGGAGGATGTGCATAAATACATCAAATCCTAAGAAATTCACCTATGTCTATATCGGGCCTATTGTACGCTCCTAACCAGTGCCTCATGAGTGAATCGAACCCACCACCTCCGGCCTATCAGTGTAGAACACTAACCTACCACTAGCTAACTAACTAACTAACTAACTAACTAACTAACTAACTAACTAACTAACTAACTAACTAACTAACTAACTAACTAACTAACTAACTAACTAACTAACTAACTAACTAATTAATTAACTAACAAGGCTGGAACGGTGGGAGCTTAAGTGAGTTCTGTTTTTGGTTTTCATGAAAGTAGCAGTTTCAAAAAAAATTTCTCTGTAATGCAGCCTGTTTTAATTTGGTATTTAAGTTTTAATCCCATCATATAATTACACTCTGTCATATCAAAATTTCTGAGCATAATTTCAATCTTTTTGGAGATATTCTATGTTAAAAGTTCATTAACAAATTTATTTTAGAATTATATTTTTTGTTTTTTACTTAACATTTAATGTGCATCAAATGATTTTTTTATACCCTTCACCTTCGTGAGAAGGGTATATATAAGTTTGTCATTTCGTTTGTAATTTCTATAATATAATTTTCCGACCCTATAAAGTATATATATTCTGGATCCTTATAGATAGCGGAGTCGATTAAGCCATGTCCGTCTGTCTGTCTGTCTGTCTGTCTGTCTGTCTGTTGAAATCAGTTTTTAGAGGACCCCAGATATCGGCGAGATCCGAATCTTCAACAATTCTATTAGACATGCTTTCGAGAAGATCGCTATTTAAAATCAGCAAAATCGGTTGGTAAATGACGGAGATATGAGCAAAAAATCCGAGACAACCTCTGAAAATTTCATCAAAAAATGTCAACAACAACACTGTATATAGAATAAGATGTACACGTGTGTGTGTAGATGTATTTGGTTTTATTTAGCTGTGTATTTTTTGTATGTTTGGAATCCAAACATACAAAAAAAATACTACTATATGATCTGGATCTATTAATACTTATGTACCTTTACAAAGAAATATTTTTGGTGCATATTTTTTGCATTTTTAGTGCATATTTTCCTATTTTATAGTGCATATTATAAGAGCATAATTTTAGTGCATGAAAATCCTTGCCCTGGCTATTATAAACAGCTTTAATACATTAACCCTATGACTTAATTGCAGGATATTTTGTAATCGTTCTTTGCTCAAATCCAAATTTTTTAATATATTCTATTTTTATTCGTTGTTGCAACAGCTGTTCAATATAAACAAATTTCTGGTGTTACCAATAATATTTGTGAATTTATAAATTTTTTTTTTTGCATATACATATGAAAATAAAATCAGTGTAAAATAAAATATATTTTTATTGCATTGATATTCAGCTTGTCGATGTTTTTTTCTATTCTATTTACCATTTTACACAAACACATGTCAAAAAAAAAAAAAAAAAATCCACAAAATGTAAAAATATTAGATTGATACTGCAACTGATTGAATAAAACAATGTCTGTGTATTAGTCTAGGCAATTGAATGTCATGTATTTTTCATATAAAATTTTTATTCGAAAATCAAATAAAAAAATATGCGCTCCAAAAGAGCAGATTAATACAAATTTGTAGATTTTGAGTTTTTCCCATTGCAAGTCATAAAATATTAATCAAAAATTCTTTTTGAGCATTTGGCAATAAAATATTCTAATAGAGCAATAAACAACAAATGTCAGTGGATCATAAAAATTTTGTGTTAACGAAAAATGAACAGGATTTTGGTAAAAGAAAAAATTTTAACAAATTTAAAGTTAATTTTAGATATTTTTCTTAACATTTGAAAACATTGTGAATAAATTTACATCTAATACAGTTTAAGGCATATTTTACACTTCAATGTATATCAAACCCTATTTTGAAAAGTGTTTAATTGAAAATGTCAAGTCATTAAATTTTTAACACTTAAAAACTTAAACGATAAACATTGTAGACAAAGCACCAACACCAACAGAAACAATAATAACAAACACAAAATTAATGAAAACAACCCCTGTCAATTTAAAAATTTAATACAACAATAAAAACCACTAACAACAAATGTAAATATCCACAAATGATTTCACCACTAATAAAATTCTATAAAATATTTGCGAAAACAACAATAGAATAGAGGATTGAAAAATGAATGAATGTGTATCCGGTTTTAATTAGTATTTTTGTAAAATAACTCGCAACAATAATAATGATTATGCTACATACAACATTATATTATGTGATGTGGCATTATATATTATTTACTAAATGTATCTGTGTGTATATCCTTGTAACTGTACGCATAAAATAAACGAAAGATTTATGAGTGGAAGAGTATGGTGTAATAATAAGTTACAAAGAGTATTAGTTTGAAAAAAGAAATATTTGATCATTTGGTCAATTTAATGATTGCTTTTCTGATTTTATGACACTAAATTAAAAAGAAGGGAATGAGTGGAGTAATTTAAAAGGCAGAAAATTTAATAAAACCAGATACACTCCTCCGCCCTTAGATATGTTTATTTACTTATACATATGTATGTGTATGTAAGTATTAATGTGTTAGGTTTACAGTGCTGAGCTAAAGTAAACGTTATATATACAAATTCCCTCTTTATTTAAACTAACTAGAACTGAACTAGAACTGAACTAGAACTGAACTAGAACTGAACTAGAACTGAACTAGAACTGAACTAGAACTGAACTAGAACTGAACTAGAACTGAACTAGAACTGAACTAGAACTGAACTAGAACTGAACTAGAACTGAACCAGAACTGAACTAGAATTGAACTAGAACTGAAACAGAACTAAACTACAAATGATTTAGAACAGAACTTGAAATGCAAAAGGACTAAATAAAAACTGTATTCATATCAATTAGCATACCTACATATACATATACTTATGTTAACAGAAGCAACTGAGTAATGTTTTTGTTGCACACTGTACATGTATTATTTTATAGTAGAAGTCACCACGTCACACAATAAGATGGAAACAAAAACTAACACAAGTTTTTAAATTGATTTCCATTGTAGTTTGCTATTTTTTTTGCTCACATGTGTCTGTATATTTGACATTTCAGTTCGGTTGTACATTTTTAGTTTTATTTAATTTTTTTATTTTTATTATTAGCATTTTTCTGTTTTGTTGCTTTCAATATATTTATTTAACATTTAATGTATTTTATAATTGTTGCTATATTAAACATGTGCAAGTGGGTGTATATTTTAGAGTGTTTAAAACCCTAAATTGATTTTATAGTGGGTATTTAGAGATGATGGCAAATTATTTATGCCATATGTTTAAAATACGCTATAAATTTTTTAAATACTCACAGCGATACAAACATGGTAATAAAAAGGCTTTTAAATGCTAATCATACATATGAACATACATTCATACAATTGTTTATATGTAAAAACATATATAATTGTGAAATTGCCCTGCAATTCATACAAGATATTCTGAATTTTTGATTAGTTTTGTTATTGCAATATGATTTTATTTTCTATCAATTACCCTTACGATTACATAGGAAATCTAAAGTAATGGTTAAATATTAAGCACATAAGTGTAAAATCATTAAAATTTAGAAAATTATTAACAAAAAAGGGTAAAGGTTTTAAAACGGCTGGAGTATGCTGTGATCTGTTGTTAAAAATAAATTTTCAATAAATTTTTTTCGTCATTTTTGCAAATAATGTCATGACAACAAATTCATTAAATTAGGAAATTCTTAACACAAAATGCACTCTCGCAAAATTTATAACAATATATTTTATGGTTATTTACGAAATTATTTCAAGCACACGTAATTGATTTTTTTTGGGGAAATTAATCATATAAATAATAAAAACATTTATATGATTCACTCACATTAGAGTCAATATAACATAAAAGTAAATACATATTTGTGTCGTAATAAAAATTATTTTTTTCTAAATAATCCATACATATGTATTCCTATATATATACAACGTTAAAGACTAGCTGATTTATTGAACGGTTAAACCTAGAAATATTGAAAGTAGATATCATTTAGGATAAATAGATTTACTAGCAAGAGATTTTGAGAAATTTTATATTTGGTAGTAAAAAGGGAAACAGGTTTTCTTAACTTTTAAGAGTGGAGAGAAAAAATAACTGAAACTGAATAAAAGTCCGTTTTTTCGAAAACAAAAAAAGAGATACAGCAAAAACAAACGAAATCTGTGATCACTTTCATTTTACACTAAAAATGTATTTTATTAGTGAAAATATAAAATGGATTTTTGAGTGAAAACTTAAAATTCCCTTTTTCTTGAAAACTATAAGAGATACATCAAAAAAAGCGAAATCTGTGATCACTTTTATTTCCCATCAAACTGTAACAGATATAGCAAAAACAAGCGAAATCTGTGATATTTCATTCTGAAAATGGATTTTTTTGGAGTGAAAACATAAAAGTCCATTTTTCTCGAAAACTGTAACAGATACAGCAAAAACAAGCGAAATCTGTAATCACTTATATTTCATACTGAAAATGGATTTTTTTTAGTAAAAACATAAAAGTCCGTTTTTTCGAAAACTGTAACAGATACAGCAAAAACAAGCGAAATCTGTGATCACTTATATTTCATACTGAAAATGGATTTTTTTTTGAGTGAAAACATAAAAGTCCGTTTTTCTCGAAAACTATAAGTGATACAGCAAAAACAAGCGAAATTTGTGATAACTTTAATTTCCCACACAAAATGGATTTTGTGAGTAAAAATTATATTACACAAAAGTCCGTTTTTTCTCGAAAACTGTAACAGATACAGCAAAAACAAGCGAAATCTGTGATCACTTATATTTCATACTGAAATTGGATTTTTTTGATTGAAAACATAAAAGTCCATTTTTCTCGAAAACTATAAGTGATACAGGAAAAACAAGCGAAATTTGTGATTACTTTAATTTCCCACACAAAATTCCCACACAAGATTTTGTGAGTAAAAATATAGAGAGTCCATTTTTCTCGAAAACTATAAGAAGTACAGCAAAAACAAGCGATCTGTGATCACTTATATTTTATACTTAAAATGGATATTTTTGAGTGAAAACATAAAAGTCCGTTTTCTCGAAATCGATAAGAGATACAGCAAAAACAAGCGGAATCTGTGATCACTTATATGTCTTATAAGTGACTTATATTACATAAAAGTTCGTTTTTCTCGAAAACTGTAACAGATACAGCAAAAACAAGCGAAATCTGTGATCACTTTTATTTCCCACTAGAAATGGTTTTTTGAGTGAAAACATAAAAGTCCGCTTTTTGGATTGAAAATTTTTTTTGTGAAAACATAATAGTCCGTTTTTGTCGAAAACTGTAACAGATACAGCAAAAACCAGCGAAATCTGTGATCACTTTTATTTTCCACACAAAATGGATTTGGTGAGTAAAAATATAAAAGTTCATTTTTCTCGAAAACTATAAGAGAAACAGCAAAAAGTAGCGAAATCTGTGATCACTTATATTTCATACTGAAAATGGATTTTTTTGATTTCCCACTAGAAATGGTTTTTTGAGTGAAAACATAAAAGTCCATTTTTCTCGAAACCTATAAGAGATACGCAAAAACAAGCGAAATCTGTGATCACTTTTATTTCCCACTCAAAATGTATTTTGTGAGTAAAAATATAAAAGTCCATTTTTCTCGAAAACTATAAGAGATACGGCAAAAACAAGCGAAATCTGTGATCACTTATATTTCATACTGAAATTGGATTTTTTTGATTTCCCACTAGAAATGGTTTTTTGAGTGAAAACATAAAAGTCTGCTTTTTGTATTGAAAACTTTTTTGAGTGAAAACATAATAGTCCGTTTTTCTCGAAAACTGTAACAGATACAGCAAAAACAAGCGAAGTCTGTGATCACTCGAAAACTATAAGAGATACATCAAAAACATACGAAATCTGTGAGCACTTTTATTTACGAAAAAAATGTATTTTTTGAGTGAAAACATAAAAGTCCGTTTTTCTCGAAAACTATAAGAGATGCAGCAAAAACCAGCGAAATCTGTGATCACTTTTATTTCCCATAAAAAATGGATTTTGTGAGAAAAAATATAAAAGTCCATTTTTCTCGAAAACTATAAGAGAGACAGCAAAAATAAGCGAAATCAGTGATCACTTTTATTTCCCACCTATATATCATACTGAAAATGGATTTTATGAGTGAAACATAAAAGTCTATTTTTCTCGAAAACTGTAACAGATACAGAAAAAACAAGCAAAATCTGTGATCACTTATATTTCATACTGAAAATGGATTTTTTTGAGTGAAAACTTAAAACTCCATTTATCTCGAAAACTGTAAAAGATACGGCAAAAACAATTCCATTTTTCTCAAAAACTATAAGAGATACAGCAAAATCAACCGAAAGCTGTGATCACTTTTAATTTACACTGAAAATTTAAAAGTCCATTTTTCTCGAGATACTGCAAAAAGGAACGAAATCTGTGATCACTTATATATGATACTGAAAATGGATTTTTTGAGTGAAAACATTTTTCCCGTAAACTGATTCATTTCCATTTTTCTCGAAAACTATAGGAGATACAGCAAAAACAAGCGAAATCTGTGATCACTTTTATTTCGCACTGAAAATGGATTTTTTGAGTGAAAACTTAAAAGTCCGTTTTTTTTCGAAAACTATACGATTTACAGTAATAACAAGCGAAATCTCTGATCATTTTTATTTCCCATCAAAAACGGATTTCTTTACTGAAAGCATAAAAGTACGATTTTCTTGAAAACTTTCGTGCTGAAAATGGATTTTTTGATTTTTTGTATGAAAACATAAAAGTCCATTTTTCTCGAAAACTATAAGAGATACAACAAAAACAAGCGAAATTTGTGATCACTTTTATTTGCTATCACGAATGGATTTCTTGAGTGGAAACAAAAAAGTCCGTTTTTCTCGAAAACTATGAGATATGAGTTTTATTTCCCACTAAAAATGGATTTATTCTCTAAAACTCTAAGAGATACTCAAAAAACAAGGGCATTTTTTTCATACCAATAATACAGCAAAAGCAAGTGAAATATGTGATTTTATTTTAATTTCATAATAAAAACCGATATTTTGAGTGATAATATAAAAGCCAGAATATTCAAATTTTATATGAAGAACTTTAGCATTAAAAAACTTGTATATCTGGAAAACTATTATAATGGTGCATTTTAAAACAAAACAACTTACGCAATCGCTTATTTATAATTTAATATTTGTAAGCTAGCGTAGAAGTACTTCCCTCCTTGCTAATGAAGTATTATTTTTTTCATTTAGTTTTTCCAAATATCATTAATATATTGTAAACATTTGCATTATGTTCATAAACACCTGCAAACCTATAGTTTAATGTTCTATAATTTTTATGTGCTTCTCTTTTTATTCTTATATTGATGTAAAAAACAGAAAAACATATCATTAAAATATACAGTTAGTCATGTTTAATATCCTTGTCATATGTTAAACACAAAAATACAAGTATCTAGTCGAAGAAAAAAAATTCAATAAAATTAAACAACGAAAACATATTGGATAGACGACTGACATTTTATTTTAGCAAACGACATGACAATAATGTGACTTCATTATTAACGACGATGTTGATGATGTTGTAAGGCGACAAGAACTACTGCATTTTATTACACTAATCCAGAATTTCTTGTCTAGTGACCCAACTTTTAAAAACGATGTTGAAATTTTTAAGCAAAGTTTAGCCCGATTAGATTTAAGTTTATAGTATCGAAAAAGTGAAACTGATGAATTAACTAATATATAACCATTTTACGAAGGTGAAGGATATATAAAACGAAAGCATTAAAAATGTTGATGTAACGAAAATAAGTTTTACTACCACACTCTTAATTTTGAAAATTGACTCCCCCTTTTGAAATAATCCACTTAGGATATAAACCATTTACGTTAATAAACGTTTTCTGCCAGTGTACAAAATTTAGTTTTACATCGACACCATAAAGATCTATTGAAACAAGTAAAATTTTGAACTACAACTACATTGACATTAACATTTAGTTACATGAAAATTGTCTAGAAAAATAAATTTTTTTTTGAGGATTTTGAACTTCAGTTTCTGACTATTATTTAGCGTTAGATATCCACCCGAGTATGTGTAAGAGTTTTATTCTAATAGCTTCTTTTATTTCATGGATTTTATTTTTTTCGGTTGAGTGTGTAAATTTTATAAATGACTCAGTCTGTGTAAATAGCTGTATGTATATCTGTTGGTTGGTGTTTTGTCATACATGACTGTCTATACGTCTGTCCGTTCGTCTCTGGGATAGCTTATTGTGGCTGTGACATTAAAGCTAATAATGTCATAGTTGTTGCTACAGATATTACTTACTAACTTTGTATATAAACACAACTTTTCATATAAACCCAAACACTTAGACCTTGACTGCCAGATTTGTGAAATGGAATTAAATTTCTTTTTAATAAAGTTATTTTTAAGATTCAGCACTTTGATTGTAATGGGAAACTTTCGAAGGCATAATCTTATAATTTCTTAAGTAGTTTCCTAATATTAAAATGTTTAAGCCGTGCTTTATGTTTTTCTTTGATTCAAGAAGGCGTAAGCCTTTCTCGAGTTATTGGTGTATTTAATACTAATTTAACTTCATACAAATTTGTACATTAAAACCTATCCATAAGTATGTATGTATAAACATAAATATGTATATGTGTAAGTATTTGTGGTGCAATTTGGTGCAAGTGTTAACAACATCAAATATGATGTGTTCGTTGTACTTGTTTTATATTTCTCTCTTTTTTGTAAACCCACCAATGTATTTGGTAATAGAACAATATGGTGGTAATGACTTTTTATACTCATTTTCGTCTGCAAATATTATACTACACTGTTTACACATCTAAAAGATTGTCGTATATATTGTATATGTATGTACGTTTAACTGAATCTGTCTGTTCATCTGTTCATAGTGCGATTGCTACAACGTTCAATTTTATTTTTTGTGCTTTCTTTTTTGTTGAATTGTGCAATTTTTTTTTTTTTGCCACAATTTTCATAGTTTAAACGTTAAAAGTCAATTTTGTGTGGCGTCATGAGTTGTCGTTCATTATAGTTATTGTCAAATGACAACGACCTACGCCTAAACCATTTACCATATTTAATGTTTAAATGTATGTACATTGTACATACATATATTTGTAGTGTATCACTGTACAGCAACCTTCACCTCTTACTCTTGATAATTTTCCTTAGCACACATTTTGCTCATTTAATGCGGTGACACTTACACCAAAATTGTGTTTCATTGAAATTTGATAGTTGCACATCAGCATACATTCACATAAACTCGTACTTGTTAATGTATAAGTATAAGTGCATGTTTTGTTGATTGTGTTAAAATGTGTAGTATAGTTTTAGCAAAAGAAGGTGCCTTTAGCAGGAATTGGAAAAGTTAGGTTCCCAAATCACATCACTTCCACTTAATTCAAGTTCGGTACTAGATTAGTTCTACTTCCGTAATTCGCGGATCCATGAGGAAAAAGGCAAAACAAATATTTAAAATGACAACATTTAGTATTGTGTTCTAGTTCAATTCTAGGTCAATTCTAGTTCAGTTTTAGTTCAGTTCTAGTTCAGTTCTAGTTCAGTTCTAGTTCAGTTCTAGTTCAGTTCTAGTTCAGTTCTAGTTCAGTTCTAGTTCAGTTCTAGTTCAGTTCTAGTTCAGTTCTAGTTCAGTTCTAGTTCAGTTCTAGTTCAGTTCTAGTTCAGTTCTAGTTCAGTTCTAGTTCAGTTCTAGTTCAGTTCTAGTTCAGTTCTAGTTCAGTTTTAGTTCAGTTCTAGTTCTAGTTCAGTGCCATATAACGTTTCCACCTGAACTTAACATTTCATCCACAAGCATATTATTGTACATAATATAAATGTACTATTCCGTACATTAGCTTAACAATGGGTGGTATGTGTGATTGAGTGAGTATTCCTATAAGTTGTATAGATTGTTCGAAACATTAGTGTAACCTCTAAATATGGGTATATTAACAAGCAATTCCAGCAAGAATGTGTGGTAAACAAAGAAAAACTAAAGCAGTGTCAAATATTTTTGAGAAAAGAAAAAAAAAATAGAAAAACAATAGAAAAAAACTATTAAAATTTTCAGTCAATGCCAAAAGTGGCAAAAATGGTACTAATTTTTGCACTTTGATCTTAGAACAATGGCAGAAAAACATAATTTTTGGCATTTCTTTAACATTTTTTTTTTTATTTCATAAATATATTTATAATTATTCTTATTTATGTAAAATTTATGTACATATATACATACACAAACGTTTACAAAATTTCTTTATATAACATTTACTTATGCTACTATGGCTTTTTTGTTTCTGCTGAATATTACTTTGTAATTTGCATATTTGGCCACAAAAAGGATCATTTACTTTTATTCTTATTGGCAATTGCTACAGAAATTACAATTGTTTTTGTTACCGCCTCCGCAACAACAGTAGTAACAGTATGTAGCAGCAGCTACAAAAAAACAACATCATAAGCCAGCATATCAATACGTTTTTCTTCTTGTTGTTTTCTCTTCTTATGTTCAGTTTCGTGTTGTTCCTGTTTTTATATTATTGTTGTAGTTGCTATAGTTTGCTCTCTCCACTCCTTCGAACACTGATAATATCGCACATATTATGCAACATATGCTACGACAAGATACAAGTAACAATAAAAATCTAGCAAACATACACATACTCAGACAGACAGACATAAAAACTAAGAGAAAATATACAGAAAAATATTGTATTGAAAATATTACATATTCTATAATATCTACTGGGTACGTTGAAATATTTGGGATGTAACGAATTTCAAATGTAGATTATTTATTTCTCAAATTATTTCAATACAGACTTTGTCGGGTCAAAGTAAACCCGACTTTTTCGGGTTTAATTCGATGGATCAAGGTGCTATGATTTTTTTTCAAGCAACAGAATTTTGGAATTAATTGATCCAGTTATCAGCAATATGCTATAGCCCTAATGTACATATATTTACATTATTATATATAACTTCATATGTAGACATTGAGCTTAATATACATACTTACATTTACATAGATATTTAATATCATACATACATTTTAATGCATGCGTTTTATATTTGTATGTTTTTCGATATTTTTGTATGTATGTGTATAATGATTGTATTTTGATTGCATGTAGTCGTAATATAAGCAACTTTGAGGTTTAATATTGGTTTTATTATCACATTTAATATTAGATTTATGAATTATTTAAGTCATAATAACTAATACCATTTCAAGCACTCAATTATTTATAACTCTAACTAAAGAAAGATGAAGAAAAGATTTGTGAATAATAATTGTAGTTGAAAAAGGAAAATATATTAAAAGTAAATATCAAAGTGAGCAAGGATTCGACTTATGTATATTCCCTAAACCGATACAAGTAATACCTCGATTCAAAGTAAATATTTACAAGTTTTTGTAAATAGTTTTGGTTACTTTTTAATACATATATAAATAAAAACATATAATGTCACTTCTTCTTATTACTTTTTTTAAGACTTATTAATGAGTATTTTTTCTTTAATTTTCATTAAAACATTTGCATATTTTTAATAAAGCTTTATAATCGTATTACACTTTTATTTTATGCAATTTAATTTTCACATATATATCTTCCTTTCAGAAATGTATTGGATTCTTTGACAACTAAGATATATGATTAAATGTTAAACATATTCTTAAGAAGTTTATATGAATGCCATGTGCATCTATTAACATTCTTTGAAAAGTGCATCAAATTAAAATGAAAAGTTTTTATATCATGTTCTTATTTTATGATGCTAATCAATTTGAATAAGTATTACTTAAAAATTTAAATAATATTACAATTCAATAGTTCTATTTTATAAGCTTATAGCTGGAATAAACATTCCGCTCCTTGCGAAAAATTTATTTATTATTACTTAAAAAAATAATATTTCAAAAGTTGAAATAATTTTTTGCTTTATTCAAAAAAACCTTAGTATAAGATCACACATCAATACACGCATTCCAATAAACATTAAGAATCCCCATAATAAAATAATATAATCTGCAATCGACGCAATATTCCATAGTTAACACTATAGCAATGCATATAGTCTGGAGTCTTGACCTTATTTTAGGGCAAATTCTAGGTAATCTTTGGTATAGTCTTCACTGTCGTCTATATTTAAGCACCAATTGACAAATAATATACAATATCTGGGAAAGTAAGTTCAAAGTTTAAGTGTATGGACTAAGAACACATTTTAGTATGGTCGGAATTGTTGAATATGCTATAGTCTACACTGAATACCAGACTACTGCCTGAACTATTATATTCTAGATTAGACTATATTCTAGACTATACTATATTCTGGATTATAGACTAGACTATATACTGTACTATAAACTAGACTATAGTTTGGACAGTAATTAGAATATAACATACAATTTAGACTAGACTTACGTCTGGACTAAAGCCTAGACTTTAGTCTAGACTATGTACTAGACTACAGTCTGGACTATCGACTAGACTATAGAGTAGAGTCATGAATATAGTCTGGACTATGGACCATACTATAGACTGTACTATAAACTTGACTATAGTCTGAATTATAGAGTAGACTACAGTATGGATTATAGACTAGAATAGAGTCTGGATTATGGATAAGACTATAGTCTGGACTATGGACAAGACTAAAGTCTGGACTATAGATTTGACTATAATCTGGACTATAGACTTGACTGCAATCTGGACTAAAGACTTAAATATAGCCTGGATCATGGACGGTAGATTAGACTATGGACTGAACTCTAGGCTTGATTATGGTCTGGGCTATAGACTTGACTATAGTCTGGACTATAGACTCGACTATGGTCTGGGCTATAGACTTGACTACAGTCTGGACTATAGACTAGACTACAGTCTGGACTATAGACTAGACTATTGTCTGGACTATTGACTAGACTATAGTCTGCACTATAAACTAGACTTTACTATAGTCTGGAATATAGACTGGACTAGACTAGACTATAGTCTAGACTGTAGATTATAGTAGACTATAGTTTGGACTATAGACTAGACTAAAGTCGTGACTATAGGCTAGAATATATAGAATATAGAAATATATAGAATAAAGACTAGAATTTAGTATATACTATAGTCTGAACGATTGACTAGACAATAGTATGAATTGTAGACTTGACTATAGTCTGGCCTGTAGACTAGACTATAGGCTATGCATTGGACAATGATTTGTACTAAAGACTTGTTCAAAATAGTGGAAATAAAAAATTGTTTTTATTGTTTAATAAAGCTATAGAACTTTGTAAGATTTAGTGTCTTTATATGAGGTTGTGTTAAATTCTTTTATTAATACATATGGGCCACCCCAATATATTTATATTATTTAGTATGAACAAATGTAAGTATGTATAATATACACAGAGGTATACATATATAATTTGATTTGTATTAATTTGATTTACATCTCATTTTCTTTAATAAAATACAAACTCCCACATAAAAGTGTAAATAATACAAAGTAATGGTATTTTACTTTAATAAGGAAATAACCATACACCAAATGTAATTAGATTTATTTCATCATAAATTCACTACTTGTACGAGAATATTTTACGGTTAACGAAATATATTTAAAACAAACAAAATTAAATCTTGGCTATCACAAAAAAAATCCCATATTAAAGTAACATGAATTATAAGAAACATACGCTAAACTTTGTCTGAAATTAAACTTAAAAAAAGAGGGTAAAGCAGAAAATTCCTTGTGGAAAAAACTTTAATAAAATATATTAAAAATTGAAAGTTAGTCATGTGAAACATTACTTTACATCTTCTGTGGATACGATTTTTAAGATTATTATTTTTTTCTTTTTTTTTTTGCTATTAGGTGGCAAAGATAAAACTTTAAATGTTTCATCTTTTTAAAGCTTAATGACCATCATCATCGTCATTGTCATCATCATCTTTATTTTTGTATGTTTTTTGTTTTTGTAACCACATTAAAGGCTAATCATCTGTGACAACATTCACACTTTGTTTTTTTTTAAACAACCCAACAGTATTGACAGGTGACGAAGTAGCCTTTTTTGAACTTATTGAAATCTTGAATTTAGACATTTAGTTAGAGATTGGGGAAATGTTTTTATTAGTTAAGCTGTAAATGGCCCAAGTAATTAAAAAAAAAAAATAATAAATATTCAGCATATAATTGCCCTGAAGCAATACAACAGAATCTAAAAAAGTAGTGTGTAAAAAAGACAAATAAGTATAAGTTTAAGTAATTAGAAACTACGAACTGCAAGGTTTTTACCAAGAATTACTACATTTCTACATAAGTATGTATCTGTATGTATTCTGTTGTTTGTTTGTATTTCAATACTTTTGCTAAATAAACTCCGTCTAGAAACAAATGAATACAATTAAACTTTCATGCATCAACCCTCTAATAAACAATAGCAGCAGGAAGAGTGTTTTTTTGCAAATGCCCTGTGTAACCCTGTATTACATAAAATGTAAAACTAATTACATTTTCAGACATCTTTTTCTGTTTGGTTTTTTGTCAGCTCACTAACATTATGAAACAAGTTGCATAATACTGATATACATAAATATGAAGGTTTATGTAGCCTCTGTACAATGAGTTGAGACTGGAAAAAATGTATTCATGAGAACAGAACGGAGAACAGAACTAGAACAGAACTAGAACAGAACTAGAACAGAATTAGAACAGAACGAGAACAGAACTAGAACTGAACAAGAACAGAACTAGAACCGAACTAGAACAGAACTAGAACAGAACTAGAACAGAACTAGAACAGAACTAGAACAGAACTAGAACAGAACTAGAACAGAACTAGAGCAGAACTAGAGCAGAACTAGAA
>NC_060951.1:43093594-43216707 GCF_022045245.1 Lucilia cuprina | reverse complement strand
CAGTTCTAGTTCAGTTCTAGTTCAGTTCTAGTTCAGTTCTAGTTCAGTTCTAGTTCAGTTCTAGTTCAGTTCTAGTTCAGTTCTAGTTCAGTTCTAGTTTAGTTCAATGTAGAATTTAAACCTGTCAATTTTAATAGCATATACAATTTAATTGCTACTTAAAATTATATTTTAATTGTTTCTACCACATTTCCCTTAAAAATGTTTTATAAATACATAATAAAAAATAAAATTATGTACATATGTATGAAAATTCGTACATATACAAAATTTTCTTTACATATTCTATATAAAATATTCTTAGTAAATTTTCAAAACTATTTTAAAGTCATAATATAATTTAGTTAAACTGGCAACAACAACAGCAAAAACTATAAAAAACAACAACTCTATTTTATTGCCTCAAAATATATTCAAATTGCAGTAATGCATATTCAACAAGTATCTTTCATCTTCAAAAGCATGCAGCATGTTAAAACAATAAATGAAAAAAAGAAAGGATTTTATGAAAGAAGAAAACAAGTAATTTGTTTTTGTGTGCGTATAAGTATTTTTATACACAAACACAGCCAGATGTTTAGTTTACATGAAGATTTCTAAAGTTACCAGTAGTTTTAAAAAGGTGTTAATAATTTCCTATAAAGAGAAGTTTTATTATAATAGAGTCAATTTTAAATTTTAGTGTCCCTTAGTAATCTGGAGAAAAGTTTATTTTATCTAAGAAAAGTAGTTAATTTGGACTACAATTTAAAAAAAGTCATTGTGAGCTGTTGGGCCTGTATATTTGTATGTGAAGTTTGAGTACTCATTTGGCATAATCCATTTTATATTTTTGTATATAACTAAAAAATCATCATAAAAACACTTGTTTTCATAATATTTAAATAGTAGTAGTAAGACAAATAAATAATTAAGTTTTATGTGTACAAATAAATAATGTGCAAAATTAATTTTCCGGAGACGTACAGTGGATCAAAAGTAAATCTTTCAAATGCAGTTTTTTATTTCTAGTTGTAAATAATATGTGATTAAATTTTCATAATAAATTGTACCTTGTCTCAAATATACTTAAGCTATTTATTGTTAAATAAAGATGTGGAGTTGAAGTAAAATTTTGATGGGGGCTTTTTAAAGGGGCTAGGGTCAAATGAGGCTTATAATTAAAAAATTCATGAGGGTCATGGTCGTCGAGGATAGTATTAAACTTTTTGTCGAGGTACGTGTATATTAAACATAACTAGCAACTTAAAAGCCCTATTCGACGGGTTCAGTTGTATGGAGGCTGGATGAAAAAGTGAACCTATATAAGCCATACCATAGTCTTTGAGACAACAGATTATTAGGTACCAAATTTTATTGAATTATCTTCAAAATTGCGAACTATAGATTGAATAAGAAATTTAGTTGGACGGACAAATCTAAATCTATAAAGAAAATATTTCTAAGCCGATTAGTATACAATACATATAACTGTATATACCCAATATAGCCTCCCAACGAAAGTAGTGTAGAGTATAATGATTGTTATAAAAACATAAGAAATATTTAATTAAAATCCTGGTATTGACCACTGTACTACATCAAAATAAATTTCATATTTTTACAAAATACACACTTCCATTTACACAACACACTCTCATACAAAAATTTTAGCAACTGTACTTATAAATATAGTTATATGTATTCTTAAAACATCAAACGACAAACACCTTATGCATACATATGCAATTTTTAAAGTTTTCAAATATATTTCAAAATAAATTCAAATACATACAAATGCATTTAAATATAAAAGAGTGTGTATGTACATGTGTGTATACATATACTCCAGATTAAAATTTATGTTATAAATTCATGCATGCATATGCAATTATTTACACAACTGTCAAATAAATGACAATCTTTACGATATAAAACTCCAACAACAACTTTTACTACAAAATATACAGAAAAACAAAGTAAAACATAAGAAATATTTTATTGCTATATTTTGTTTTTTTGCAACAGCTCATATTACCCTACAAACTAAAGACAACATTATAATCATTGAGTCTCCAACATCATCATCATCATCATCACATTTCTAGTTATTGCGATTTCAAAATATAAAATCGAAAAATAATATTCATACATCATCCTTAAGCATTGTCACCAACACCCTCTCACAATGAAGGCGAATATTTTCCTTATTGTAGTTGTAGTCATTTGTATCTATATGTATGTATTTACTGTGAACTCAGTTAAGAGCAAATGATGAGATAATGTTGATTGCATTCTTCCACTTGGAATATCCTTGAACATGAAAGTTGTTTGGTGTAAAAATCGATTTATTTATATAAAATGTTTATACTGAATGATAATGTTGATGGGTGGTTGGGTGTGTATATGTGTGTGTGCTGGTTGCTGTTTTCTACAGATAAATATTCAAACACACATAGATACACTTACTCGTTTAAATACACATATGTTAACAATAAGGAAAACTCTTAATTATATCTGAGAGTTTTGTACTTTTCTACGATGAGATGAAATTGTGTAGTAAATATAAATGATAAAGAGATACTAATAGATACATTAACCTATGAATGAGCATAAGTATCTAGTGAATACATGCTGTTTAACTAGCAGATATCTATATGTAAACAGATACTTTGTGTGCAGTTATTTATAGAGAGAGGGGGAGAGTTTAAGAGCCGAATAAATTCCACATTATGTACAGTGATGTAAAGTTAAGTTTCAAACCATTGTAAAGTCTACATAAAATATTTTTAGAAGTAAATGAAGCTGTTATTAACAGTTTGTTTTATTTAAGAGTATTTTTTTCCTTAATTTATTAGTGTATAACAGTTGAGATACTCTTTTTTTCGGTGTAGAGTTAAAATGCGCATAGTCTGTGTTGTATGTTTTTAAATGTGTGCAAGTTGCAACTGGTCGAAACAACACTATGTATATCTTAACATAGATATATATCTTTACATTAAAGAGGACTCTATTTGAATATCAAACATTGAGTTTTATTGTAGAATTGGTTTACTTAATGTGGAAACTAAAAGTAAAATGTTAATTTTATATTTAATTTCATTGAAGTAAAACTACAGATGTGTGTATATTATCTTAAATATCTATATTTTATAGTAAATAAATATGATGGACTTTATTTGGATTTTATTTTCTTAATAAAAATTTTTGGTACAAAATTAAAATGATGTTATAGTTGATTTAAACATTATATTATGAACGAGTTTAATATTACATAAATATCTTTGGACGATAAAAATTAGACTCCCATGTGTTTATGCTGATGTTTGTAACACCCAAATATTGGTCATACACTCACTTTAAAGAATATCAATCGGCTCAGAATCACTTTCTGAATCGATTGAGCTATTTCCTTCTGTCCCTCCGTCTGTCCGTCCGCTTGTCTGTGTGTCCATGTAATGCTTGAACGCACCCTACAGTTCGCAATTTTTAAGATAATTTAATGAAATTTGGTACATACTTTTCTCTTCGTCTAAGAACGCTGTTGATATCGGTCATTATATCGCCTAGCTCCCAAACAACCGTAACCTCTCAATAGGGCTTTTGCCTCATAATTATGTTAAAAGTTCTATTATGACACCAAAAATCGGCAAAACTTAGTTTTATAGAACTTTAAATGATGCTACCGATTTTTGTAATTATGGGGCCCCATTTGATCGTAGCCCCCACACAAACTCCACTTCTGAAAATGACTTGAAGGTCGAAATTCACATTAATAACACGACATAACTTTGACATAGACGTAAATTCCTCTACCAACATTTATAGGAATAGGCACATGTTTACCCCTACTCCCTAAGAGCCCTCTCTAATAAAACATATCTTTTTTTGTCAACAAGAAGTAAAAATATTACAGAATAAAGTTAAAAAATCCTTAAAATCCACACTTTTAGCATACTGATTGGTGTAGGGTATCATATGGTCGCCTATGCCCACCTATACATTCACACTTATTTTAAAAATTCATCAAGTTTTAAAAATTAGAAAAACTAAAATTTTTTCTCTTTTCTTTTCTATTTTCCTCATATTTATAAATTTTTATTTTTCCCCTTAATTCCACGCAGCTGGAGTTCTAAATTTGTTGGGACTTAGTAACAATTTTAATATTTATGAGAAATGGGCGGACAAGCCATTGTGGGCATTGTACCTTTCATATGGATAAATTCTCTATTAGAAGTCATTTTCTAGGAACAATATGTGAAAAGTTACATTCATTTAAATAAAACACTGTATGACCAAACAAATGTCCAACAATGGCCCCCTCTAAGTCCGGTCTAAGTCTTGACCGATAAAGCTGACATTCCAACAATATAAACCTTGTTGCAAATTTCATCCAAGTCAAAAGACATCGATTTTAAAAGTTGGGTCACTTGACACAAAATTGTTTATAAATATGTATACAGTTTTCAATTTTACTATAAATACCTATATAATATTACTAAGTAACGTCAATCAATCTCCGCATTTAATATTGAAAAATATAATAAACGAAACTTAAAAATATAATAAATCATATTCACAAAGGACCATTTTATGTTTTTATATTCTATTATAAACTATAATAGTTTGCAAAAGCATAAATTTAATAGTAAAGCACTTTCAATATATGTGATAGTGTAAAATGTTAATTTAATTTAAGCGTTAATTAAATTATCAATGTTAAAACATATAATATGGACTTATAAAACGTGACTTGTTAATGGTTGATGTACTTTTATAATACGCAGGCTAAACATTCATATGCCAGAATTTATAATCATGCATATGTTCGATCACACATACATACGTACATACATGCTACAAGTAAACACATATGTAACTAAATGAAAAATAATCAGTCATTTCTAAATAGATGCATACATACATACATACATATATACCTATATAATTGTTTGTTGTTTATATAAAATAATTATGATTATACTAAATCAACGCTAATTTGAAAAGTAAAGTGTATATAAACGCACATTTACACCTTTAATATACAAATGAATCTATAATTGTTTGTATGTATGTGAATGTTATAGTACATCAGCTAGTTTAAATGATTTAATATATATAAGCTTTTTAAATGTAAATGTATGTGTGTGTGTGTGTAAATATCAAAAGCTAAATTATGTTTAAATTATAATTGCATAATATACACGTTTGTTGTCATTTTAAAGTTGATGATAATGTGTTGATGATGAATAAACATCAATAGATACACACATATGTAAATATACCACTACACACACTCTAGTGATATTTACCCATAACACACTCACTTGGAAAATTTCCACACACTCATACATTTACTAATACTTAATCAACCATAAAACTTGCCCATAAATTAACATACGAGAATTTCTATATAAACTTATGTAAATTTTATAAAATTTCATAATATCAGGAGGAAAGAGGACAAGGATTTGCATTACACAATTATACTAACTAATGCGTAAATATGCATATTTTTTATTTACTTTAAAATTGGTTTAACTAACAAATTCGTATTTTTTAAAAGAGATTTAGAATACTAAAGCATTTCATATACTTAGTGTACTATAGTTTTTCAGATATTTTTGTAAAAGAGTCAAATTAATATTTTACTAACTAATTAATAAAATAATCCCAGCCTTGAAAGAAAATAAGTTTTTTTGAGTTATGTCAGTCCTGTGAAAAATTCACGGTATATGTATTTATGTATGTGTAGTTGTTTCTCAATAGTTTACATTGTAATAGACTCATATGCCATGTCAGATTTTAAAGTTCGACATGCGGTCAAACTTTGTCTACGACATAATAATTATATATCGAAAAATTAAAATTTTGCTATAACTTGCGTGGAAAAGCAGAAAATCGATTCAGGTGTTTAAATACTGAGATGAGTAAAGTTAGAAAAGGAGTGACAAATTAAACCTACTAAATATTTAACCAACTTACTGACTTTTTTTCATACCAACTTACTAACTTACTAATTTACTAATATACTGACTTACTACCTTACTAAATTACTAACTTACTAACTTACTAACTTACTAACTTACTAACTTACTAACTTACTAACTTACTAACTTACTAACTTACTAACTTACTAACTTACTAACTTACTAACTTACTAACTAACTAACTTACTAACTTACTAACTTACTAACTTACTAACTTACTAACTTACTAACTTACTAACCTACTAACTTACTAACTTACTAATTTACTAACTTTATAACTTGATAGATAAAACTAAAAATCATATATCGCGGATTATTACAAATAACGGATCAGATTAAACTATATCTGGCAAACTACATGTCTGAAAATAATAAAAATATTGTAAAAAATATTTTAATTTTTTCAAATTAGATTTTTTCCTTACTTATTGAAAGATTTTTGTACTTTTGTGTAAATATTGTAATAGTTTTTCACAGACATACATTACATTTTCATTAATTTTAAAGTATTGTCAATTGCAATTACTTGAAATTATAAATAATTTATAAATATTTTTAATAGTGAGTATTGTAATATGTTATTAGTGATGCCTTAATTACAATTGTAATTGGTAAAACTAAAATACAAGTAACTTTAATTGGAAAGACTTCAATTACAAGTAATTTCAATTGATTATTGCTTAATTACACATTACAAATAATTATAATTGACAATATAATGAATTGCTTTGTATAATAATAACCGCCACTTCTGTTACTTTGTTACATTTAAATATTTTTAAAGGATTAAGTGGTTGAGGTGCATAAGTGAAACTTATACATTAGCAGGCTAATGATTTTCATGCAGTAAAAAATTAAAAATATGCTCTAATAATATGCACTATAAAATGGAAAATATGCACCAAAATATATTTCTTTGTGAAATTCCATATTAACAGATAGTAAGATCTTAAGTTTTTGACAACAAATAAACAGATTTTTAAGGACTGCTTTATGTACTATAATGCCATTTTAACGGAACCGCGAGACTAAGAAAAAACTTTAAATAGTGTATATTCAATTTGTAAATGGAAGCCTTAATAGTAATTTTAATTTAATTTGGTGAATGAATTTATTTTGGTATAAATTATATGTCTTCCCAATTATATCGTCTGGTAATGTTCTTAAGTGAATTATGGACGTGAGAGAGATGTAAAAACAAAATTTCATCAAGTTATCTTTTCAATTTCTAAGTCTATTCATCTGTGTACAAACTCAGAAATTGATACTGAACCGATACTTTAAGACCCAATATTTTGAAAGTTACAATTAGCAGCACTAACTTAAAATACCTTCCGCACTATTGTGGTTTTAAAAATTAAATAAAATTATGAAAAATTGTATTTCATAGAAACTAGTATTTTGTTGTTAAATCGAAATTTGTTGATATTTATTGAAAAGATCTAAATATTTGATTACGAAAATTGTTGTAAAAATATGATAACATAGAAAAAAAAATTGTTTTAGAAAAATTAAAAAAAATGCAAAAAAATGTTGAAAATATGCAAATTATATGCAATTATATGCGAAAGCGAAATATGCATTTATAGGAAATTTATGCATTTATAGCAAAATACGCCGCAACAAATCGAAGCAATTTTATAGCAATTTCTTTGATTTGAAAAGAAAAATAGTTAAAAGTTATTTTAAGTTACTGACTACAAACATGCATTTGCACAGAAAGCCTTGCCCTGTACATTAGTATGAATAACAATTTCATAACAAAATGCACTTAAAATTTACATATTAAGTTCAAAATTTATAAATCGAATTGTAGATAATTACAATGAAATTCATTACAAATCCGCTAATGAATGTAAAAATAATATGATTTGCAAAAAGATTAATATTTTAAAAAACTTTAAATAATTTAGTTGGTTTAGTATGTGAGCTGCTGTAATTGGGAATGACAAGGAAAATGAGAAAATAATAACACTTGAAATTTAAAAAAAAATCTAGTTGTTTTATAATCATTGGATTTTGAAAGCTATATAAAATTTTTATTTTATCTAAGCCTACGATTGAACATACTCGAAAGAGTATTGTAAACCGCAGGATAACTATTTTTTAGTTTATATAAACATTTACACAATCATGTAAACAGCCAGAAAAAACTTGAAAAGGGCGGGAACTTACATAACCACTTACTTTCCAATGACTACTACTAACCATGTGAATTACATATATTCAGTTACTTATGTAAAAACTAACGAACAAGAAACACAGGTTCTTAAAATAAGGGATTACTTTTTAACTCATTATTTTAAGTTTTTGCTGGGTTCTTCCCACTTCAATGATGTATTATATAAATCTTAATTAAGTTTATTTTCCTAATATTATCAACAAATATAAGTTATCAATAAAAAAACTGTTATCATTTCGTCTTAATGCAATTTCAAAATACATACATATTTTATTAAATTATTACTTTTACAAAAGTTTTGCCTTATTCCTTTAGTTATATGAATATTATATACATACTCATACATATATTTAAGTAAGATGTCTGCTACAGAATAGATTTTATCATAAAACAATCAATAATTAGCTAATTATGGCTTAATTACTTTACTTGTATACGTGAGTATTTACATTCCTACACATTTACGCACACATGTGCTCGTAAAATCAACCATGCAGTTCGGGGTTTTTGTCCCCTTTTTATTATAGATAAAAATTTTAAATTTTCACTAAAAGAGACATATAATAATGATATTTGACTCTATTGTTGTATACTTCTAATGGGTTAAATAACTATTTTATAAACATCAAATATTAGACGCTTTAAATTGTTTCCTTTTCAGATTCCATGAGACAGTGGTGAAATACGTTGTACTTCACAAAAATAACATTAATGTCCAATGAATGAAAAAAGGATACCGTGACCTTTCATAAAATTACTAGGACATACAAACTACAATACAAAGTCATATGAATATACAGTTGAACAAACAATATAAAGTTTATTGTAATTGCATTTAAGTTTTATGTTAATTTGTTCGCTTGTTTTGCACAATTGACGTTTGATTCGTTATGAAAATACTTAAGATTTTCTCTATTACTACAACTATTACAAGCACTTCTATAGTAAACATATATATATATAGATATATGGGCAGTTTCGCATCAAGTGACCCAATTGATTTTGTTGAAGTTTGCACCAAGGTAAGTAAGTAACAAAACTTTTGTCGAGTTATCTAAATATTAAATAGTTTATTGGGTTTTAATAAGAACATTTGCTGGTGGAGGGTATTAAAGATTCGGCTCAGCAAAATAAAGTACTTTAATTCTAATTTTGTCATTCCGCGTGTAACACATGAACCCCATAGAGTGTACAAATTCTGCGAACTCTTAAGATTCTATCTAAAACAATCTGGCTATGTCCGTCCGTCTGTCCGTGAGATGAAATTTTCCAAAATATTCTTTATTGTCCTGAAATGTTTGGTATTAAAAATGAGCAAAATCGACCAACAACTTCTCATAGACACCATACAAATATACCCCACGGATTGTGTAAATAGCTTCAAAAATTCACAAATTCATTCACAAAATTTCGCATAAGATAGTTTTTTTTTTGCTTCCAAAATTAAATTCTGAATTACGTCGGACAAAAAGTTATTAAAATGATAATTTTGTGACTAAATAATTCTGCAGTAATATATGAGATGAGTCCTGACTGGCCCTTTCTCTAATGTAAGGTCCCCTGCAAATAGTTGATGGAATAGTGGGACAGACAATAATTTTCTGCATTATCCTTCAAGAACTGCCCGAGTTAGAGTTGGTCTTTCCCCTCATTTGAGTCAACAAAAATGTTTAAAGCTTTCTTTTGAGCAAAAAAAGTCCTTTTTAAAAGAATAGGGGAAACATAGGGAATATGTGCCTTTGGGTGATTTTTTTTTTAATATTGAAATGTTCACCTTTATTCCTTTTTAAGTCCGGCAGTTCTTGATCGATAGAGCTAAACATTTGTATCTGACCTACTATCCAAGTGCAAATTTCATCCAAATAGATTTTTTAAGTTTAAGGTCACTTGACATGAAATTGCCCACATGTATATCTCTATACCTAAGTATACTTTATTTACATATGTGTATGTATATTACATACGCGTAAATACAAAAGGATATTTAACTGTTATTGTCTATTAAGTGTAAGTAAAACTATACAGTATATATGTATATGTGAGTGTATATTTACACATTGAAAAAGACCATGGCCACATTATAATGGACAGAATGCTATATTTTCTTGATGATTTTAGCAAAAATTTATTAGAGTTTTAATTTAAAAAGCAATTATTTCATGAAAAAAAAGTTTCTTGAATAATCCTTATTAATAATCATTCTAAATATTTTGACCACATCCTTTAAACTAGCAGAATACATATAAGTATTTAAGTTTATGTTTGTGTGCAAATACCTAATGTATGTATTTCGGTATATTTGTTAGATCTCTATTAAGTGTGGGCGTATGTACTCATACTTGTGCGTATGTTCTTTTGTGGCATTAGTTAGTAATCATAACGCATACGATTGTTAATTGGAATGCCATACTTAAAACCTCTCATGGAGAAAGTTGTTTATTTTTATTTAACTTGCACACTTTTCAGGGCACTTCTTTCGCCCTCTCTGTATATTTTAGTTTTAACATTTTCAATACTATTAATAGTGTTATTGTTTAATAATAGGATACTTAAGGAATTACAAACAAATTTAAATTCTTCATTCATATAAGCAAAGATTTTTAATAGAAAATAGAAATGAATGCAGGATGGTTCTACCAAGATCTATAGGTGAAATTTACAATATATCTTTCATTTTCCCAGCAAGTAAGAAATAAAAATAATTTACTCTATGGAAGTACTGAAAAAGACGTGCAAAAGTGATGATATTAACAAAGGCTTAGTGTACACAAAAAGTATTAATGTTAAACAAATATCTTCTATTTTTCAAAAATATAGAGTAAGAATAGTTTTCATACTAAACATTAGATGATATTGCCCAAATTTTGATACTAAGTATGAAAAGTATTCATTTTATGAAAATTTTATTCTTTGCTGCAACCTAATATCAATGCAAAATTATACAAATACAAACTTATTAATGTATAACTAGAAATGATTTTATAATTTTCCTATTGTGTGAATCGTTTTAAAACATAAGTTTATTATTTGTTCGTATATTTGTTTGCATTTTAATAGTGTTATTGCAATTAGTAAGTAAGTATTGCATACATTTACTGTTCAATTGAGTTGATATTGTTGAATTAACAACAGCAGCAACAGTCTAAAGCAACAATAGAAAGGACAGCAAAAATAACCAATAAATACTTATATTTTATGATTTAATAACAACTCAACGACTTTGGCTATAACTGCTGCTGTTTATTCCTTTTAGTTTTTTTTATTGTTGCATATTTGCATCATAGTTATTGAAGTTGCATTAGCATGTATATATTTATGCTTTTCTGATGTCTATTCAGTTACATATTCTTGTTTAGGTTAATCTATTAGCATCATCTAATTAAGTTGTAATCATTGTAAGGAACATTATATTACAAAATTGGTGTATGTTGTTTTAAAACAATGTATGTGTGTGTTGGTTTATTTATTCAGTTAGTACATGCGTATGAATGCAACTTATAGTTTTGCATACATATAAACATATGTACATATGTATTAACTTTTTGTTATTGGCCTTTAAAAGTGTTGCTAAGTCTAGCCTTTTATCGATGTGTAGGTAAAACTATTAAAACGCATTTTGCTATTGCGTTTAAGTTTAAGTACATGTATGCATTTGCAGAAGTGTATAATTATTATAACCTTTACCTTATACATATAGGTTTGTCATTCCGTATGTAATTTCTGCAAAATAATTTTCAGACTCTATAAAGTACATGTATATATTTTGGATCGTAACAGATCTATAGCGTATGATATTTGTTAATTTCTCTATTATTAAAAGATCACTTACACAAATGAAGCAAAGTGACCACTGATTTTCTTTAATTTAAACGTATATGTTATACATAAGATAACAAATCTACAGAACGATCATATAATTATACACCGCCACTTTAGTGGGGAAGGTATATTGAGTTTGTTTTGATGTTTGTAACGCACAATAATATTGGTCCTATATCCACCTTAAAGTATACCAATCGGCTCACAATCATTTTCTGAGTCGATTTAGCTATGCCCGTCCGTCTATCTGTCAGTTTGTCTGAAGCCTATTAAAAATGGTTAAGATCGATCCATTATTTGTAACGCACAATAATATTTTTCCTAAATCCACCTTAAAGTATACTAATCGGCTCAGAATCATTTTCTGAGTCGATTTAGTTATGTCCGTCTGTCTGTATGTTTGAAGCCTATTGAAAATGGTTAAAATCGATTCGTTATTTCACCTAGCCCCCACACAACTTAACCCCCGAATAGGGCTTGTGAACTTTTTAAAAAATTTTTTTAGATAATTTTATGAAATTTGGCACATGATCTTCTATAGTACCGTAGACGAAGCCTTTTGAAAATGGGTAACATAGTACCGTAGACGGAGCCTGTTGAAAATGGTTATGATTATTTTACCTAGCCCCCATACAATTGAACCCGCCGAATATGGCTTTTAAGTTCACAATAAAACAAAGTTCTATACTAGCATTGACATATGTGCCCCTATGGCGAATGATCCCCCTTCTACCATATTTATTTTTCATTAAACATTTTTGGTCTAAATTTAGCCATTTTATTGCATTTCAAAACCACTTCCTACCAGTATAAATTTGTTACTGAAAAGTCTGCAATTCTAGAAATAAAAAACATCATTATTATATTACACCAACTTCTACATATTTAAAATTTTAACATGTTGCAATAAAGGGCATTAAATTACATAAAATAAAGGAAAATATTAAAGAAATAGTAAGAAGAGCAACAAATCAATGTTACATAATAAAGCTTTTGTATGATGTGACGTGCGATTATTGCAACATTTTCGCATTTTCGTTATTAAGACATCTTTATAATGATGTCTTCCCCCTTAAAGATATAGATAATGATGGTTGAGATAATAATGATTAAATATCTATGTTTGTAGGTATAAGTATAAGCAAGAATAGCTTAGTGGATATAATAGATGTATTAGGAGTGTTCAAAAATAAACATCCAAATATCCCTATCTATACAACATCTTTGAAAACAATTATTTTGAAATGTCTATCTTACTTTAGAAAAGCACTGATATTACAGGTCTCCCTATTATTATTCTTGTAGTTCCTGTTATTATTGTCATGTATTTGTAGTACAGTATATAAAATACAATAAAGTATATAAATTGTATACACTTTCACCTTGTCATAAATCTCGCATTGATGACGTTAATGGCAATGAAAGAAAATACCATTTGATTTAAGAATGTTTTCCTTATATTTATGTATAATTTTCATACCAACATTAAGGAACGTAACTCGGCTTGTATGTTGGAGTAGAATTTTATTCTTTCAATTGTGTCGTTTTAAAAGATGATAAAAGTTAGAATGAATGAAATTTTAAACGTCTGCCTTTTATGTTGTGATTATTTGCTGCCTGAGTTGGTAAAGTGTGGTGTGGGGAGGGAGTTTGTAATGTCTTTGCTGTTTGTTTTGCTTTATTTATTAGGTACGATACCTGTATTGTTAATAATAGTGATAAATATACGCGTGTGCTTTTTATTTTAGCAAACAGTGCCTTCGTTTGCTGAGATACTTTTAAGGATGTTGTACTAATGTAGTTTAAAGACATTAAGTTACTATTTCATATTCCAAAGATTACATTCAAATCTAAATTCTTGACAGCTCATATAGACTAGTCTATAGTTTAGTATATAGTCTAGTCTATAGTCTAGTCTATAGTCTAGTCTATAGTCTAGTCTATAGTCTAGTCTAGTCTATAGTCTAGTCTATAGTCTAGTCTATAGTCTAGTCTATAGTCTAGTCTATAGTCTAGTCTATAGTCTAGTCTATAGTCTAGTCTATAGTCTAGTCTATAGTCTAGTCTATAGTCTAGTCTATAGTCTAGTCTATAGTCTAGTCTATAGTCTAGTCTATAGTCTAGTTTATAGTTTAGTCTAGTCTATAGTCTAGTCTATAGTCTAGTCTAAAGTCTAGTCTATAGTCTAATCTATAGTCTAGTCTATAGTCTAGACTATAGTCTAGCCTATATTCTAGGCTATTATCTAATCTTAATCTTTTCTATAGTCAAAATCGTCAAAGTTATGAAAGTTTAAAATTATCTACTAAAACCCGATTTTTCAACTTTTAATAAAGTTTATTTCATAAGTATGTGTGTATCTTTTTGGAAATGATTATCATTAAATGTTTCCATTGTGTATTATATAATGTATCGATTTTATTGTTATTTTCAAACTGCTACTACAGAATGTTATTTTTGTTTAGAGCAAAAAATATTTACTTTTTTAAACAAATGTACATAAATACTTTACACTTATTTACATAGAAAAAAGTTTGTTATTGCAAATATCTGGGTTTTTTGTGTTTATATCGAAAATTTTAAATATCTGTCTGGTCGTCGTTTGTCAATATGTCCCATTGAAGATATTATCTTTTTATCGTTATATTGTATATTTTGCAATATACTTTTTTATTATTTGCAAAAAATTCAATGGGGTGTTTTTTTCTAGTTATACCCAATGGTTTATAAGGGAGTCGAAAATACTTTATTATCCCAAGTTCTGTGAAGGACTTGTCAGTTGTCTGTTTACTATTCCTAATATATTTAAAAGAAAAAAAGGATATATTTGAAAATGTATTGTTACATAAACAAGAGATTGGTTAACAAAAATTATATGGGGAAGGTAAAATTACCTTTTCTGGAATTACAGGGTTGCGCTGCTTATTGTACAAAACAGCGTAGAAGAAAAGGCATTAAATTTGACAAGATAAAGAGCATTGTAAAATTGACAGGATTAGTAAGTGTTTACAAGTAACACATATTTTTTTGAAAGTTATTTTGTATTTAAGCAAATATTAAATTTACGGATGTTGAATATCATTGGCTTAGAATTGCATATTTTTTAAAATCTGCTGTTCCCACAAACCTTCAATTAAAATAAATTTGCCTTCAATCTAAAATATCCTTTAAACTTATCCGTTTTAACTCTTTTCATTTCTCTTTGAAAAAAGTGAAGCCATGCAAATATATTTACATTTAAATGAATAAACTTTAAAACAGAATACCAAAATAATGCCAACGAAAACTTTCTCCCAAAATCACTTTATATTGCAATGTAAATATCTACAGCATCAAGTATTTACTATAATTTTTAGACAAAATGCTGAAAAAAGACAAACTATACTTAATCCTTTTGCCCCAAAAATGTGCAACAAAAAAATCTAAAGCTGAGTTATTGTGCAACAAGAAATATTACTTTTAGTTTATTTAAAGTTTGACACAAACTATTGATAATTTTAACCCACAAATTGTATAAAAACTAAAGACTGACTGAGCAAAAAACGAATTTCCCCCAAAAAAAAGAAGGATATGAAGATGCAAAACATTTACTGCTAACACATCGAGAGAAGTGGAGCAACAGCAAAAGAAACTATCGTTAAAATAAATAGTTTAAATCTCTAACGCACATGTGACTTATTCTTTGTGTTGACTAACATTTCAGTTCAACTCTTCAGTTTATCATCAAATCCTGCCATTTATCAAAGTAAGATACATTTACACTAACACTCATACATCCCAACCAGTTATAAAGTTTCCACAAACATACATAACCAAAAAAAAGAAAAACTCACCCATACATATTTAGCAAAAAATTTGAATTTGTTTCTACCCTACAGTTCAGTGTAACGGCTTATCTATTTATATATATACTTTTCAATAATAATGATATGATTACATAGAAGTACTTTAATAACGTCTTATTAATTATGTATTATATAAATACTTTCTAATTCATTAGCTAGCTTCAGCGTGTAGCTGCTTAAGTTTTTTCACACTATTAACATTGTTTTCTAATTACTAACCCCAAGTTCTTGCCTCCAATGACATCATCATGTGAGTGTAATGACTTCAGATGCTAATGTAGCATTTTAAGTCCTTAGCTGTCAACGGAAGTTTTTTAGGCATATCTTTAGAGCTGAGAAGAAGGCAGTGGTCACTATAGTGTCCCCAAGTAATCTAGAATGAATGTCGAAGTGCTTTACGTGAGTACCCTACCCTACGGTGGTCTTTTTATTCACTGGGTAGACTTAAACAACGGTCTACCATCGCGCCTGAATCCTTTAATGAAGAACTCAGGTGGCAATATCTGTTGACCGGTCCATGCACAAGCACTTTGCTGAACTATCTAACTCGAGCTATCTAATCTCTGACCATTGCTGCCCTCGTTGCTTAACTTCCGAGATGTAAAAACATCACTTCCGTTTACAACCATGCAGCTGGGATAGCCTCTGTTGATTCAGCAACAGCACCTAGAGATGAATTTGGTAGTCCTTTATCTTAGTCTTTTATGAATCGATAATTTGACAAAGGACGTAGTAATTCTAAAGTCAATAATTTCAATAATTGCCACGACAAATAGTCGATTAGTATGTATCAATGTATCCTGTTGAGATGGCAACAGCACCGAGGAACTTCCCCGAAGCTAAGACAGCATACTAAATCAGTACTTATCTCCAATCGTTCATACAATCCATTGCATTAGTTTCATTTTTATGATCAATCTAAAGATCCATTGAATACTAACCTGACAATTCCCCAGCGGTGTCCCATAACGCTATCGGCGTCTCAAAATCGATCGGTTTCAGGTATCCAGCATATGCCGCTTTGTACACAGACCTGTTCGAAGAGAGATTATCCAACCTATTAGGTATAGGATATATCAATCCTATCCTTTTTTCAATCTATGTAAGGATGTAGTCCCGGCCAGACTGACGTATTGGAAACACCTATTTTCCCCGAGATTGCAATAACACCAATGTGGTGGCTTAAACAAGGTAACATGAACCCCCGGGGATAAAAGTAATTTAGATAGTAGCGTCACTTTAATTTCCCTAATTTTATATTCCTGGATCAATTATAATCGAATTAAAATGTAATAACTTTCAACACAGTCGTAGCGCACGACCAGTATTGTAGGGCCTGATATTCAAACATGTTCATCAATGTATGTGGTTAGTAAGTATAAAACATAGGAAAAACTTCATTAAAGAGAAAATTGGTGTCAGTAGAGATTTTTCGTTATTTTAATTTTGTTGCTGTGTTTATTTTTTTCCATTTTCTTCGTTTTTTTTTTTGCATACTATCGAATTTATTTAAAACTTTTAACACTATTAAGAAAAACAAGCGAAATTAAATAAATAAAGAATAAATAAATTTCATTTCAAGGATTTTTTTTGCGAATATTTATTGATGTTAAAGATGTGGGTTAAATATGAATGTTTGTTTTACGGGGAAAAATAAGGCGAGCAAAAAAAAATATTGAAAAATAATTAATTTATATGTATGTGTTTTTATTTATTAAAAAGATAATGAATGAATTCAATACTTATCGATAAGGTAGATTATGCAATGTTTGACTATATTACCCCACTTTCATAGAGAGATCCTTCCAGGAATTAGAGAAAAATTGTACAGGATTTGTACAAATGATTCTAAAATGATGTTTGGTGTCGCTGCTTATGTTTTTAATTTAGTGCGACGAAACTAGAAAAAATATATTTTCATTTTTTAATGTTAATTTATCGAAGATCTATTTTATATATATATACAACGCTGTTTCGGTAGCAACTTCGTTGCGGTTTATATAAAGAGAACTATTTTGGTTTTCTATTCATAAGGCTGAAAATAGACTGTAAAATCCCTGTTCTATCTAAAAAAGGATATATTATTTAGCAACACGAAATCATTACTTTATTTGATAATTTGGTCATATGTACCTAGTAAACTACCATGTTAATCAAACAGGACTTAAAGAGGATATTCGTTGACATGTTTTTATAGATTTTTCTTTTCATACAAAATTTTCATTTTTCTAAAGATTTTCTTGCAAGAATAGTGTGTTTTTCTAATTCGAAAATCAACTTTAAATTTACAGTACACTGAAAATAATCCATTCGTAATATGTATGAAAAATGTTGCACATTGTATGAAATGATTCATGTTGAAAAAAAATTTAATTTCAAATGTCAGAATGTCTATGACTAAAATGGATTTCAAAAAGCTCAATTTTGCGGTGTGGGAATTCGAAATACCCCAGTGTTTGAAGCGTTTTCGTCCGGGAGAAAGCCAGGATACTTTTTTTTTGTTTTAACTTGTTTAGTAAAATAAGAAAATATTCTTGTATATTAGGAAATAATTTATTTACGAAAATATTCCTTTAGTTACTTTCGTTAAATGGCACATGCCTTAATAAAATTATATTTGTAAAAGAAAACAAAGTTTCGTAAATGTTTTCGTACTTCCGTAAATTTGAAAATAATTCGATTTAATAATATTTCGTATTATAAACGAAATTTTCGTACATATTACGAAAGGTCATTGTGGATCCTGTTATAGTTGTCCATATGACTACCCATCGCTTAAAAATATCATATTTAAAGCATCATTTGTTGTTGTGCTTTATCTTTTTAGTCTTGTATATTAAAAAAAATAATTTAAAAAACCGATAACTTCGGATATCACGACCAATTTTATAACAATGCATTTTTTTAGATTAAAAAACTAGCAACGATAACACTGATCTCTGAATAATTAACCCAGAGACCAGAGAGAAATGTGCTTTTTAAAGGACCGATTCACGCTGAATCCGAACATGGAGATATCGTGTACTGATTTTTTCCTTAATTTCGGTCTTATATTAAAAGAAAAGTGATGTAGTTGCATAGATATCATCCGTTAAAGTTGACGGATAGACAGATATCATTAAGTCTAATCAAAAAGTGATTTTGAGTAGTTTGTACATCGTTGGGTAGGTGTGAATCCTATATATTTTTGTTCGTCTTAAATAATATTTATTAAACATAGTACCCTCTGCACCAAATGTCTAACATGGTTTGAGGGTTTCGTTTTTTTTTTACTTTTGTCGGCCTCATTATTCTTTTATGGCAACACCAATAAAAAATATTAGTTTAGAAAATATGAATGCAATTGGAAAAAGATATGGAAATCTATGTTGTTCGAAATCCTATTATATTTTTGGTTTCCCTGATTTAAAAGACATCATTTAAATAATAATTAATTTTTTTTGGAAAATCTGATATTGAAAAACAAAACTAAAACAAAGTTTTATTGTGTATAGTCTATAACTTCACGTGTATAGCGATTTTTTATATAAATGAAAATATTTTTGAATTTGTTGCCAAGTGTGCTCCGGTAGGTTAGTGGTTAGTGGGCTAGTCTGGTAGACCGGAGGTGGTGGGTTCGATTCCCACCTAAGACACTGGTTAATGAGGACACAACAGGCCCGATAGAGGCCTAGGTGTATTTCTTTGGATATGATGTATATACATCCTACTTTTAAACTAACTAACTTGCCAAGAGCACTTTGGCCGTATACCTTATAAACTCCTATAGGAGTTCCACAAATATATTGTTCATTTTATAGTGATTTTAGGTTTTTATATAAATTCAAAGACGTTTGGGTATACGTTAAATAATTTTGATTAAAAAAATGCTTTGACTTATTCTAATTCTAATAAATCCTTTTCTATTAAACAAAAATTAAAATAATTAAAAAAATAAATTTATGCATTTACAAAGATAATGTTTTTTTTATTAAAAAAAAGTCATCAACTTTCAACACAAAGAAATTAAATGAGAATAAATAGAAGAAAATTTCTCTTTTGGCCTATGAAGAAGACATCGAAGAAAAAAAGGTGATGATGATGCTTTTGATGAAATACATTTATGCATAAATAAATATTTCTTTCAACTTTGCTTTAAATAAATCCATATGTGGCCAATATATTAAAAAAACCACATACACACACACAAAACAAAACACATATAGAGAAAAAATTGTATCTTGTTTATTTGATTTTATAAAGCTCATAAATATTTATTGAATTTTAAGAATATAAGTATAATATATTCTTTCTTTTTTATATATATATTTTTTACAAAAATAACACACCAACACAAGAAAAATCTTCTTCGTTGATCTGGTTTTTTTATATATTTAATATATTTTTTGCTTTATATTTTGTCGATTTTGTGTTGGTGGTGATTATTTATTATTTTTTTTTTCCATTTCACATGTGAATAATTTTCTCACAGAATTCAGAACTGTTGTTGACAATGATGACGTTGCTGCTGATAGTCGGCTGGACAGTCAGTCGTTCAGTATTGGTCAATCTGGCTAAAGTTTGTGGGATATATCAACAGAATGATAAAGGGTTTGTTGACGATCTGATAGGCAAAGTATATCTACATAAAGCAACAACAAGAACAACATTGACAATTATTCCAGCGGACACAATACAAAGACACCAACAAGTATTTGCTGTTATAATGGAATATGCCTGGCTACACTTTGCAAATTGTTAGGTTTTTATACCCTACACCACTATAGTGGGGAGGGTATTATACGTTTGTGCTGATGTTTGTAACATACAAAAATATTGGTCCAATACCCACCTTAAAGTATACCGATCGATTCAGAATCATTTTTTGAGTCGATTAAGACATGTCCGTCCGTCCGTCCGTCTGTCCGGCTGGCTGTCCATGTAAACCTTGTGCGCAAGGTACAGGCCGCAATTTTCAAGATAATTTGATGAAATTTGGACCAAGCATGTTTTTTGGCACAAGGACGAAGCCTATTGAAAATGGTTGAAATCGGTCCATTATTTCACCTAGCCCCCATACAACCGTACCTCCCGATTTGAACTTTTTATGCTATAATTACGTCAAATATTCTGCTATCTCTCTAAAAATTGGCACAAATAAGTTTTATATAAGTATAAATGATACTGCAGATTTTCGTAAGGATCGGCCTATATTTGACCCTAGCCCCCATACAAACCCCCCTTCAAAAAATGACTTAAACGTCTAAAATTGACTTGTAACCATTTGTATCGCAATGAAACTCAACAAAACTAACTGTTATTTAGAAATATATCCTTTTCCCAAATTTACCGAGGATCGGCCCATATTTGACCTATATAAAGCCTCATTTAGAAATTTTAGTTTTTTATCAATAAATGGCTTAAATATTTTGGAATTATGGTAATATTCAACAGTTTCTTTACAAAAAATAAAAATTTTATAAAAGTAAAAATTGTAAAAATATACTCATGGTGTAGGGTATCATATGGTCGGCCATGCCCGACTATACTTTCCTACTTGTTTTATATTGAAAAAGAAAAAAATTAAAAAAAAGAAAATAAAAAAAAAATTATTTGACCAACGAATTGTATGATATGAATGAATATTATTTCTGTGGGAATTCCATCACATGTTTGTTAATTATAAAAACAAAGTGAATTTTTGGGTGTTTTTCTTTTATTTTTTTACTTAAGACATAAGATAAACCTTTAAAATATGATTTGAGGAATAGGACGAAGTGCAAAAAACAAACTTAATTTTACTGTAAAACATGTTAAACAAAATTGACCTCAATAATTCAATATCAAGTTATTAATAAAACGAATTTTTACAAGAAACTTTTCTATTTTTAAAAAGTTATATTTTTCTGTAAATTTTTTAGCAGTTAGTAAAATTTGTCCCAATTTTTTATTAAAAAAAATACAAAGTATATTAAAATGTTTAAAATTTAATCATAAAATATGAACAAAAGTTTTCATATAGTTACTACTTGACTGTATGGAAATGTTTTTTTTTTTTGTATTTGTTAAAACATATAAATTTTCCACTTATATAAATTTGGTGTAAACTAGCAAAAACGCCGAAGAGATACTTCAACACTTTCATTTTATATCAATCGTGTGTGCTAAACCCATGTTGCGTAACTATATGACGTTTTTTTTATTAAAAAATAAATAAAAAACAAGTAAGAAAATATAGTCGGGCGAAGCCTACCATATAATACCCTATACTTGTTAAAAAAATAAAATGTTGTTTAGTTTTCATAACAAAGTATTAAGTTGAATTGTATCTTGTCTCAGATATACTTCAGCCACTTATTGTTGAATAAAACTGTGGACATTTAAGTAAAATTTTGAAGGGGGCTTTTTATAGGGGCTAGGGTCAGATGAGGCCTTATAATTATTAAATTCAGGAAAATCATAAAGGCTAGTATAGAACTTTGTTTTGCAAATTTTGCCGAGATACGAGTATATTAAACATAATTTTGAACTTAAAAGCTCTCTTCGGATGGGGCAGTTGTATGGAGGCTAGGTGAAATAATGAATTTTCAATAGAATTTGTCTCCGGCATCGTAGAAGATTATGTACTGAATTTCATTGAATTATCTTCAAAATTGCGAACTGTAGTTTGATAACAAGGTTTACAAGGACGGACGGACGGACGACATATCTAAATCGACTGAGGTGGGTATCCGACCAATATTATTGTGCATTACAAATATCAGCACAAACCCAAACCACTAAAGTGGTGTAGGGTATAAACACCGTATCCAAATATACGAAAATCCTAGAAAAATTAAAAACCATATAATTGTCTTAATCTATAAAGTGTATACGACATTAAGATAGCGCCAGGTTCCTTTTTCTGTAGGAATACCTTTTAAAGAAAAATAAAAATATTTTTAAACAAGTCTAGCATGACCGATCATAATATACCCTTATGTAGTGATTATGTTAAAAAAGTGATTATTTTTTTTTTTAATAAAACATTAATTATTATTTTAAAAATTGCGATATGTAGACAGACGGACGGACTTAGCTAAATCGGTTCAGGAAGTGATTCTGAGTAGGGTACTATAGTTGAAACGAAAAGTCGACCTTTTGCATTTATTTAAAAGTCGACGTTTCGACTTTTTATGCAAAGTCAATTTTTTTACTTTTAGACTATTCGACTTTTAGTATTTTATAAATAGTCGACTTATTCCGACTTTTGAACCTTTTCCGACTTTTGGACTTTTTCCGACCTTTCGATTTTTTTTTAATTTTAACTTTTTTCGACTTTTTGACTATTTTCGATTTTTTCGACTATTTTTCTACTATTTTCGACTTTTTCCGATTTTTTACGACTTGCCGATTTTTTTCGACTTTTATATACAAAGTCGATTTTTTTTCATAGACGATAGTCGAGTTATCGACTTTTTTTGGAACAAAATAGTCAACTTAGACTTTTCGACAAAAAGTCGATTGTTCGAATGTCGATTTATAGGACCCTAATTCTGAGCTGATTGCTATAGTATAAGAAGAAATATTTTAGAAATATCAAATGTCCGACAAAATTATTGAAATTAATATATACAACTATTGATCAGAAAATTGATTTCAACAGATTTTTTTGCAGGCTTTAAAATAGTTTTTCAATTTTTATTTTCTTTAAGAAATAGTGTAAATATTATTTGTTTAAAAAATTAACTGTTTTAAAGGACTTTAAGTGTGAACGTGTATGAGTGCTAAAATTATAACTGAGAATAGCAAAAGTTTTTTTTTTCACAAAAAAAAAAAAGATTTAATTATATATTATACAATACAATGCCGAAAACGTTAAAGCACATGTTATATGAAGTTATTACTAAAAATATCTAAAAATATTTAAATATTGTCTTAAATGTTTTGTTATAATTTATATTCTTCTTCTACAATTAACGCTTTACAATTTCCCTTTTCAATACTGTATTTAAGAATTGATTTAATTTATGTTTGTTTAGTGTGTGGTTTGAAGTAATATATTCACTTGTTGCTTAAATAATAAATTTATCTTCTCTAAACAGATACTTTTTTGTTAAATAAATACTCTTGTGTGCTTATAAATCCAAAAAATAATTTTAAAAAAGTTTTTAGCCATTATGATTACATAAAACAATTTTCTCTACTTGAAAGTAGACAACAGTGAAATGCTTTTAGTTACATAAAAATTTAATTGCTAACAATTACTTTTTTAACTTTTTTATGTTTCTACCAAAATTAAGTTAATTTACAAAAATAGATAAAGTTAAAATATTTTTTTACAATGCTTGTTTGAGCATGAAAGTATATTAAACATTTTTAATTAAATGTGGATTAAAAAGCGGAGAATGTGTGATAAGATTCATAGGGTCAATTGGTTAATTTTTAGAACAAATATACACAGAGTGACAAAGACATTTTAAAATTTTATACGTTTGGTAATAAATTGACACCAAAGCGTTTATAATTTGTCCATACATCCGTTGTCAAAGTATCCCAGCAAAATCTTTACTTACCCGGTAATCAGGCAAGTAATATTGGAGAAAAGTGTAAGTAGTTACTTTTTGGGTGAATAACTACTTATTTTTGTTTGACGATGACCAAAAAATAACTGGTTACAAATCTCATTACCCGACTTTTACGGATTTAAAACTGGTTTTACAGTTATTTTTTTATGTTTGCTGGTCTATTTACTTACTCAATGCCCCATTAAAAAATAATTTTATCATTCTATCAGAAATGGTTTCCACGCAAATGCAAATATCAACATTTCTAGAAAACAACTTCCAAAATCGACCTATCTAATTCCTTATTGGACATACGCTATAGACAATTGACTATAAATTCTATTCAAAAAAATTTATTTATGTTATGGATAACAACAACTCATTACTAAGTAATGTATGAAATAACTACATTACCTACAATACTCGTTACCAAAATTTAAAAATATTTTACTGGGATATACGGATAATTTAGGCGATCTAGCCAAAAGTGGTTTTAGCACATCATCAATATATTCTGGGTACATTGGAAGTTTATACAAAATCATCGGAGGTGCCTGATCGTATACCAGATACAGAATATGCCGGAAACTTTGAAACGCTGATGCCAGATAGAATGTCTTGGTCAAGCGGAACATTAGATCAAATACCAGTAGGAGTCCGTTGTTACACGGATGGCTCTAAATTGGGGGATAAAGTGGGATTGGGGTTCTATATTTAAGATTCTGAAGAAGATATATACCATCGTTTACCAAATTATAATACAAGCTTCTAGGCATAAGTACGTGAAATATATACGAAAAATAATATATTTTTACCGACAACCAGAGGGCAATATCAGGAGATTGAACTAAATCTAAGATCTATTGGATTGTAAGAATGCTTTAACTGAATACTCTCCCAGAGGTAAGGTTCACATCATGTAGGTACCAGCCCTCTCGGAAGTAGTCGGTAACGAAAGAACGAATGTAATAGCTTTTTAGGGAAGAGAGCAAAAGATGAACTAAAAATATGGATGAGAGAATCCCATAAGACCTCTTGGAAGAATGAAACAGTGGATAGAACGACGAAAATCCTATTGGGTGACCCTGATGAGAGCAAGATGAAAAATCTTCTCAAAATGAGCCAGTCTTAAGTTAGTATGATAGTACGTATTCTGAGTGGACACACATGATTACGAGCACATTTATGCAAAATTGGACGTGCGGATTGGAGACGTATGTAGAGCATGTGGAGAGGACAGTGAAACTATGAAGCACTTTAATTTTATAACAGGTGTATGGTCGGCCTCACCCATACACTCAGAATACGTATGATAGTACGTATTCTGAGTGGACACACAGGATTATGAGACACACAGGATTACATTTATGTAAAATTGAACGTGCGGATTGGAGACGTATGTATGGCATGTGGAGAGGACAGTGAAACTCTGAAGCACTTTAATTTGTAACGCAAACAGAAGCAATGCGTTGTTGTAATGACAGCGACGCAAAATTAAAATTACAACGGTAGTTGTTAATATGATAACTGGGTGTTATTTAATTTTTCCGTTATCTAATGTTAACAAAGGCAGTAAGCTCATTTTTTTCTATCGAATTGTATAAATTTCACTGCTTTTCTGCAGGATTTTCCTCTGTGTAAATATTGTTTCTGAAATTCATTGAAATCAATTTAATAGTTTAGCTAACTAAAGTAAATTACACTCGACTGTTGCTATAATGACGACAATGACCTCAAGACCGCATCTCCACAAAATCTCAAAGTCCTATAAACATAATTAATTGTAATCTATAACATATTTTGCAAACTTTAAGCAATATACGTTATTGGAATTAAAATAAATATTTTAACATAAAATATAGATTAATACTAATTAATCAACTGTCATTCAAAAAAAAGTAAGCTTTTCCTCCCCTTTTACACCAGTACTAGTAGTTTAACATTCTTTCACTGTCAATAGTTACACATGTTTCCCCAGCGTTTTAATACATCAATTAATGAAAAACTTCATCGCAACTGACCCTTTTATAAACTGAAAATGTGCTGAAGCGTTAAAATAAAAGTGTGTCGATTTTTTTTGTAGGGTGTTAAAGGTTAAATTAATTGCCACACCCATTTCATTACGGAAACATATATGTTTTGGAAATTTTTATTACAATTAATCTTAAAGCAGTGGAACTTCCATTTAAGGTTATACATATAACTAGTTTAAGCATTTCTACAATATTTTTGTTTAATTTTTTTTTTATTTTTAATGTTTGTTGTTATTATAATGATCTCCCTTTAATCTTAAAGTATGCTAAATTTATTTTCATTTCTTCTTTTTATTTGTTGATATATAAAACCTGACACATGTTATACAAAACTTGCACATGGGATGACAGGATGGTTGCAAAATTTCCTTGGTTGGTTAGCTGGTGTAAAATGTAAAAAAAACGACATACATTGGAATTCTTTACATTTTACACATGTAGATACAATTTGTAACTTTCAAACTTACAGATACATATGTACATATACATATGTATGTACGTTTGTTCATTTTATAAAATATAACAATGATTGTAAGTATAAACGTTTGTATGTTTCGTATGAACGGTATGTTTGGTGGTATTTTACGATTGATTGCATATAAAGAATGTTAAATGACATTTTCTTAATTATATCGAAGTCGGGCCATTTTATATTCATTCTTCTTTAATTTTTTTCATTTTGTAATTTCTTTTATTTGCAACATTTTTATATATATGTATTTATATGATGAACGTGTAAGAAATTAATTCATTCATTTAAACAGACATGATGACAAAATGTGTTCAAAATTTTGTAAATAAAAAAAGCAAAAAATACGAAGTGAATGACAATGAAATTTTTGTTCGTTAAATAATATGAAGTATTTAAGATACAATTCAAATGTATTTATAATATGTCTGCAATATTATATAAATACATATTTATTGTGTACTTTTTTATGCCTGTTAAGATACAATAATAAAGCGATCAAATAAATTAATAATTTTATTGTAATTATCAAAGTTTAAAATATCAATATCTTTTTAAATACAGCAAAGAGTTAACTGGAAACTGAAAAACCCTGAAGCTTGCACTATATAGTATAGACTATATAATCTGATCTATGGGCTAGACTTTAGTTCAGACTATCTACTACACTAAAGTGTATTTTCTACGCTGGACTATAGTCTATATAAGACTATTGAACTGACTATTGTTGTGACAATATCCAAAACTATACCCCAAATTATAGATTATAATACTGACTATATTATACTTCATAGGATATATACAAATAGTCTAACTAATTTCTACTTGACTATAGTCTAGACTAAAGACCTTACTGTAGTCTATTGAAATAACTATTGTCCTGAGTATAGACCAGTCAATATTATACTTCATAGAATTTATACATATGTAATCTAGTCTAATTAATTTATACTGGACTTTAATCTAGGCTGTAGACTATACTGTTGAATATATTATTGACAAGAAGATAGTCCGTGTTATGAATTGTATTGTCCAGACTATAGACTTCAGCCCACACTAAAGACCAAATGACAGATTTGACCAATGACTTTACTATATTCCATAGAATATATATGTAAATAGTCTATAGACAAGACTACAGACGACACTATTAGATTATAGACTACATTGTAGCACAGACTATAAACTTCATTATAGTTCAGACTATAGTCCATTGAATGTATAATCTAATATATGGGCTAGAGTCAAGGCCGTAAAATAATCAATCATCGACATAATTGATTTTAAATATTTATACCCACTATATATATTGATATATTGTTTTTGTCATTCCTTTTGTAACACATCGAAATATTCGCCTAATACCCATTAAAGACGATCTAGCCAAGTCCGTCCGTCTGCAGGACAGAGTCCGAACGGAAATTCGGTATAAACAACTTTTGTGAGGAAGAAATAAACCTAGCACTCTACCGGGTCTGTTGTGTTCTTATCTACCAGTACCTCAGTTGGAAATCGAAACCACCACTAGAACACTAAACATGAATATATTTATTAAACAATTAATTAAATTTAAATTTCAGTTGAATTACCAAATTTAATAGTTTTAATTATTTCTTTAATTGGTTAATAAGTAATTTATTAAATATTTCATATTTAAAGTAATTTTGTTGAATGGTGCAAAATTTTATACAAATAATTTGATTCACAGAAAATGCTGAAAATAAGTTTTAATTATCAAAATAATTGTATCAAGCAAGTTTTGCACTTGTAAGCAAAATTATGATAAAAATTACAAAATTTGTAAAAAAAAATCCAAATAACGAATTAATCAGAACAATTACTGTCAATAATTGAGACAAGATTTAACATTGATTAATTCGTTAATTGTATAAATTAAATATTTAATAAATATAACATTGATCTTTTATTAATTTATTAATCAAATGAATTAAACTGTTTGGTAGAGAATTTTTTAAAAACCAATTAAAAAGTGATTAAAATAATTAAATTATTAATCGATTACACACAACATTAAAGGAATACATTTAAATTAAAAATTCGTTCAGCATTTACAAAAAATATAAAAAAAAAAACTAAAATAGAAAAGTAGGTCACAAACATTTTTTTAAATCAATTTAAAAATTAAATGAATCCATTGAAAATTTAATCAAATTAAACAACGTGATAATTAAGACAAATAAAAATTTGTTTAAATAAAAATCAATGAAAGAGAAAAACATATTAATTGAAAATAAACTACAGATAATTTTTTCTGTGTAATTAAAACACATTTTAAGTCTTAACTGTGTTCTATTTGGAAAATTTTTTTAATTTAGTACACAATTTACACTGAATAAGCAAATGGTAATTAGAAATTTTCAATTAACCACCAAAATATTTAAACAACATTTTAAGTGTTTCTTAAAACTACCGATGTTGCACATTAGCAAGCAACAAAATATAAAACAATAAAATTTGATACATGAAATGTAATGATGCAGTTAACTAATAACATTGATTATAAACATAAACAAATCCATACATATGTATGACTAATAACATAAACTATGAATATATATACCCTATAGTTTTAAAGGGTGCTAATTTATTGACCTTGAAATTTTAGATTGTATTCTAATTACAATATATGACAAGAAGAAACTTTGTAATTTAACATATTAACATCCTCAAAGGGATATTGTTTATACTTCTAAACCATCGCTGAAGATCTCCAACTAAACCTAGATAAACATCTTTTGATTTCCAGTATTTAAATATATTTACAAAATTGCTTTAAATAATGCAAGTACTTGCATTATTAATACCGCGAACTGCAGGATTTGCCATTTACATTAAAATACGCTAACGCACATATACTCTCGCATTTCGGACAAGATAAGCCAACTGAAAAGTAGCAACATTTGTCAGTAATTATGACAGTTTAGACATCCAATAAAAAAATGTATTGCAGCAGTTGATGTTGCTTTGTTGTGCCTCTTGTACTTTGTTAACTAAAATTCATAAAAGATCCATATGAAATCCATTTTAAATACAATAGCATGGCTCTATAAACTAACATATATAGTGGGTGTTATAGAGGGACCAAGAGAAGTGAATTGAAAGTTCGCCGAGTAAAATTATGTGCCACAAGAATCGATTTTCTAAATAAGATTACAACATGTTGGAATACGACGACGATGATGATGATGGCAGGCAGGCAGGCAGCATTACGAATTGAATGGAAAATGTTTCATTGGAGAATGAAAAGATATTGTTGTGTTCATTTTGGATAGATGACGTGCATCAGTAATTATTGGTTTGAATAAAAAGTAATTTCTTTTATATGGTGTATATGTTACAAAATTTATTGTGTCTGAATAAGCATCTGTTATTAGTACTGCCCTTAGCCAATATTTAAACGTTTACCACATGTTTTTATTTTCAATTCATATTTAACGTATTTATATACATGTGCATTTTATTTTTGAATCCATCATCAGAATTGAATGACTACTTGATACCCGAGATGTGCTGCACACGATAATTGTATGGAAAGCATGCTAATTGAAATGACAGCATTGACAAGTTGCCTCTTCTTCTTTTTTCCCCCTCTTTTTTCTTTTTGCCATTTATTTATAGTTATAACAGTTTTACTTTGATGTTTTGCGCTTTAAATTCAACATTAAGTTATAAACAACAAATGTTGCATGTTTTTAGTTAAACATGAATCAATCTGTTGTTTTATTGAATTTATTAGTTTGAAGTTTAAATTATTGCAAGATAACGTATGAATTTATGGAAAAAATAATTTAACTGATTTTTTTAAACAAATTAAATTATGCAAATATAATTTAATTTGTTTACTATTTATCTCAAGAATAGTAGTTTATTTTTTATTTTGCAATTTAGTAACAAGATTCAACATTTCAACAATATATCTCCAATTTTTAATTAAAGAAAAGTGATCATAGATTGATCTTTTTGACAAGAGAACAACTAGAAGCATGGCAATGATTTTAGAATGAATATTTTAGAGATTAAGGATTTTAAATGAGAATATAAGTTTAAAGAGAACTAAAGTGATCATTAATGTTTTGTGGGGTATTTAAGGAAATTAAGAAAAATTTTCAAAAAATAATTAAAGTGATCGCTAATATGATTTTATCTATTTTATGCTTATATAAAGTACTAAATGCGATTCTAGGTTTATAATATAAAAATAGTTTACTTATTTATGAATTATCTGTTGATGAATTTCAAACTGATCATTAATAAAGAATTTTAATGATCATATAAAACTAAAATTGATCATATTCTAAAAAAAAATTAACTGATTACGGATTTTTACTGGTTTTTAGATTGGATGATTAGTTAAGAAACTACTGCCGATCCTGTGGATATGGAATCGTAAAATGATCACAGATTTTTGCCAGAATTGATCACAAATTATCTTATTTGCTGTTTTTATGGAAAATGCTGATGATCACCTCATATTAGCAAAATCTGTGAATACACTTTTAATAATAATAAAATTTTAGTGAATTTGAAATCTGAGCTAATAAGAAATTAGAGTTAATTTTAGATTTTTTTCGGTTGGATATTTGATAAATTAAAAGTGATCATTACTTGCCCCTCTTTTATGAATTGATAAGAAATTAATTTCCCTATATTTTTCTTGAAAAAATATCATGTTGTCCAAAAAAATTACTTTCACTTCAAAACATCACACTTTCATTAATAACATCTTAATTCTGTTTTAAAGTTTTTTTAAGAATTAAAAAATTATTTTAATTAATTAAAAAGTAAAAATAAATGGATTAACAATTTAGAACATCAACTTGAAAGTAAAAGTGTAATTTTTTTTATATAAATTGATGATGAACTACTGCAACAAAATCCCACACAAGCTGCAACTCGTTACACACACACACGGTTGATTGTAGCATTAGTAATGCCAACAAACAAAAACTATACTCACATATAATTGATGCCCGCAGCATGTTGCATAAAGTAGCAAGAATTTAATGAACAAAGTTGTAACACAACAAAAACATACATACACACAGAGAATAATAAGCACAGCCGCACAAACAGGTCTCATGGTGTGCAACATAATTTTCGTGTTTGCGTTAAATTGCATTGATTTATCTGATCTCCCATCGATAACCGATACATAAATCTCTTAAACTATAAAGCATATTCTTTTATATGTTTATAAAGGAACTACACCTACTTCTAAATATGGCAAGCATGATGCATGAATACGTTTTTGTGCGATAAGAAGAGTAAAAAATCTAAAGAACAGGTTCCTAATCAAGCATCACGATCATCAGCAACGTCGTCGTCGCATAGTCGCAATGATGATGATTATAATGTATAAAAATAACAAAGATCGCCCATGTTTGGTTGGTTGAGTTGTTTGGGGATTTGTTGGAACAGTTCCTCTTCATTGCTTTGCAATTCATTATGTTTTTATTTTGTTAAACTTTTAATGGAACTCTAAGCCTTAAAGGCTTAATGTTGTATAATTGTTGCTGTTGTTTCGTTTTCAATAGTCGTCCAACCAGTCGTTCTGTCTGGCTGTTCTTATGTTAAGTCTTGATATGCTACACCCTTAACTAAAGAATTGGTTTTGGGACTGGCATTGAAGAAAATCTGAAAGATATTGGTAAACAATTTCTTAGATTATAAGAAGGATTTTATTTTCATGCTTTAAGAATTTTAAACGTGAAGAAACTTTATATTTGAAATTTATTTATTATAGAACTAAGTCCTAGCATATCGGTTAAAGCGTTACAAGTTCAATTCCCTTCAATTTTATAACTTCAATATTAAAAATTTGAACTTATTGTCATTATATATAGTTAACTACATAAGGAAACTTCGTATAGACTTCTAACGTATTCTCCTTCACCAACTACTTTAATTCTTCAACTAACTTATTTATTGTTCTTTCAATATTTTTATTTAGACTTTAACTGTCTGACTGTTTTTGTTTTCCTTATTTTTTTCACTTCTTGGCATATTCTATATACGATTTTAAATTGCAAATGACTGCTTAAATGATTGTCTCAATTTTCATGAGTCTTTTACTTTTTTATTTTTCATTTTTTTTGCTGCTTTCTGTTGCATTTTAAATTAATGCAATTTCATTGCTTCCAATTTTTGAATGTATGCTCGCCCATCTACAGTTGAGGCTATAACATCGTCGTCAGCTTTGCCAGCAATTACTTTTTGGCATAATTGTGCCCTCCAGTTAAAGTTAATGTCGTTTGTTGTTATTATTGTTTGTATATAATTGTTGTTGGTGCCGTTGTTGTTACAACAATACTCAATTTCAAGTTTGCGCCAAAATCACACCATTACGTTTCATATTATTTCCATTCATTTAATTCTAGGTATGACTACGAACATACCTTGAGTATGAAAATTAAAAGGTATTTTATTTTGTTTTTATTTTTGGTGTTTTTGTTTTGATTTCCCGCCTGAGAACTTCAAAATTGTCTATATTTTAGTTGTTGAGTAGGAAGTGCATTCAATTTCAAAACGAAAATTGTCAATTTTATTTTAGTTTTAGGGAATTTAATAGGGAATTGGAAACTAAACTTGTGATTGGTTACTTGGGCCTTAGGGACCTTATATGGATCTATTGTCTGAAATGAACATAAGCAGTAGAGGTACTGAGAGACTGTTTTTTTATGAATTTTATGTAGGATAACTCTTGATGTGTATTGATAAAAAAATATTGATGTTTAGTGGATTTTAGACACATTCGCTTTTTATCGAAATAAATGTCAAAATAGTTGTAATTTATAGTTTACAAAAAACAAATTTTGAATTTCTTTTTGACATTTGGTTTGACTCTGTGTTGATTTTTTATATGCTCTTATAATTCACTATTTTCTATTTATATACTAATCTCTTCGCGATAATCAAAAAATGACGAAATTTTTGAGACCTATTTTGAAAAGATTGTACATTGAAGATGAAGATTTTAAATCGATTTTTAAAGAATATATTGTGCAAATCGTTTGAGAAGTATTCCTACAAAAAATAAATCACGGGACACCCTAACACGTAGCCATACGTTCTGCGTTGAAAGAGTAAGTCTATATAATCTACTGCCACGTAGGCAAAGTGTAAAATTCTATGAATGGATCCACTTTGCCTACATATTAAATAATACACTTTAAGGAATCAAAATAGGATTTACAGGAATGCAGATGACAAGACAATGGAGTATTCATTTATCGGCCTGTAGAGCACTCTAAAACCCTTCGCAGCTACTACGAAGGTACTATTTTCTAAGAAAGAATTTTACAATTAGAGTTTGAAAGGATATCCGGAATGACATAGAATACATACCATCATACTAAGATCGGACTTAGTCGTTTTGAGAAGGAATGTCGTTATGATCTCGTAAAGTTTTTGATTCGTTGCCTTCTTTGCTTTTGTGCTCCTTAGGTTACCTAATTCAAATTCCCTTTCAAGCAAGAAAATTTGATCCTAATTTACCGATAACTTCAGAGAGACCTGAAACCCGTTACTGTATTTATCCTATCGGGAAAATTATTTGGATAATTTATGATTACCACTTTTGACTTATTATGATGGATTATCAAGAAAATCAGAAATCTTGAAAGAATTATTTACAAATGTTTACCATCGATTTGACAGTCTAAATAGGGATGGACTAATAAGTGTCGTAGCAGATATACTCGAGCGCATCTGGAAACCCTTTGCAATTTGAAAGGGCTTCATAATTTCCATCAGGAACTAAATTGTAATTTATCTTAAAATTGTTGCATCATTTGAAAGCTGTGAATCTCTAGGACTTGACGCTTTAATACAATATCATTGGATAATCTAGTGACAGGAGAATACTATAACTCTTTATATATAATAATATGCGAAATATTAGATCAAAATTAAACTGTTGTAAAAAGTGTGGTTAATTTTTAATACATAAAGTAGTTAACCTATAGTCTCTACATTGTTTTATAATAAGCATTTCTACTTCATAATTCACCCTTACTAAACATGAACACTAAACACATACCAATTAATGTCTAGAACACTACAAACAAAGATTTCATTAAAATGTATTTTTTTCTTAAAAACTCAAATGATTCATATTCCACACTAAGATGCACATCAACTAAACAGTACAATCATACACAATATTTAATGTCAGGCAACTCATTAACAACAAATGATAATGACTACCGCACAGGTAGGTAAACAGGAAGCAACTCTATTAACAATATATTAACAGACACACACACACAGAAGGGCAACAATCTTAATAATTGTTTATTTAAGAAGCCGACTTAATCAGCCAGACAGTCAGACCAGCATAATAAACTACTATGAAGATAAGTCAATTTAAAATATTTAATATAAATATTTAAATATTATAATAAGCATCAAATTAATACTAAATGGGTTCTTATGTTTATTCCCTAAGATACATTTTACTTTAATCGATCAATATGAAATGGTTAAACATTATTGTTTTTTTTTCGTTCCCTATCTCTACTGTTGTTTTGGTTAATTTGTTTGACTTGAAATTTCCAAAAGTTCGTTACACTTTACAAATTCAAATATATACACAGATACATACCAACACATACATACAAAAATAGTGACAAATATACAAAATGTATTTATCCCCCCTATATAGTCGTACAAAATTTGCTTTGTTTCAGTTTATACTACTGATACATAGTCGTACGTTTAACGATAATAAAGTCATTTGAACCTAAATGTCAATTGGTTTTAAAGTCTGTTCTGTGATTTACATTGATTGGCTTTGGTAGTTTCAAATCGACTTGTATTGTTGTTGTAGTTAAATGTTGAGAACAAAACACAACAACTTTTACAACAAATTTGTAACGATGGATGAATACATGCACTATATGCGTATGTTTGTTTGTCTTTCTATTGACCAAGTTTAGAAAATGTATTATTCCCTAAACGCACATTGTTTTCCAAAGGCCAACAATATCAAGTGGAGAAGGCAAAAACTTGTTTAAATTAAACACCCGCCTAATGATGCTTAAATGTTTGTTTGACATCACATTGCTGAATGTAAAATAAGAGGAACCAAATATGTTTGTGTATATGTTTGAGTTCTGAATCAGATGTCTTCCGTTGCGTCCAAATGAGTCATTTGAATTAGCATTGTTTTGACTTAAATTTTGGTAGTTTGTTTAAAAATCATAACTTATTATTTTGGTAGTCATAGGAATGTTTAAAATTTATTTTATAAAAAAATTATTCTGTATATGAATTTATCAAAATTTTGTATAAAAAATTAATTATTTTTTTTATAAAAATTAAATTTTTGAAAATTTTCTTATTTTTAGATTTTTTTTAGAAAATTTGTCAAAAAATTTATTTAAAAACTGAAATTGTACGAAGAAATTGTTCATCGAACTTTTTCGGTAAGAGAAGCATTTACCTACAATTTTATATAAGTTGAGAATTTATGGGAAATTATAAAAAAATATTAAAAAAATTATTTTTAATAAAAATTTGTCACAAGTTTTCTATATAGAAAAATGTATGAAAAGCTTCTATATAAAATGTTTCTAAAAAAGAATTTATCAAAAAATGTAGCAAATAAATATTTTTTTCGGAAATTATCTCAATGGGAAAATTTTCGAAAATTTTTTATAATTAAAATTTATTGAAAAATTTTTATGTAAAGAAAAGTTATCTAAAATTTTCTATAAGAATAGAATTTTTAATTTTTTTTTAAAGAAAATTTATGAAATATGTTCTATAAAAAGAAAATTTATTGAAAAATGTTTTCAAAGGATATTTATAAAACAATTTGTACAAAAATAAATGTTATTGATCATTTTATATAAAAAGAATATTTATAAAAAATATTCTTTAGATAAAAAATGTTCATTAAAAAAGAAACTCGAAAGTTTTCAAAAAAAAAAAAAAAATAAATTTAACAAAAATTTTCTATAAAAAGAAAAATTATCAAAAATCTTTAATAAAAACAATATTTATTAAAAATTTTCTATAAAAAGAAAATTTATCAAAATTTTTATTAAAAGAAAATTTATTGAACATTTTCCATAAAAAAATTATCGAACATTTCATATAAAATAATATTTATCAAAAATATTCCATAAAAAGAAAATTTATCAAAAATGTTCAAAAAAGAAAATTTATCAAAAATTTTCTATAAAAAGAAAATTTATGGAAAAATTTTCTATAAAAAGAAAATTTATGGAAAAATTTGTTAAAAAAGACAACTTATCGAAAATTTTCTATAAAAAAATTATCGATAAATATCTATATAATGGGAATTTATCGAAAATTATCAAAAATAAGAGAATTTATCGAAAATTATCTATTATAAGAGAATTTATCGAAATTCTAAATATAAAATTCATTTATCAAAATAATCTATAAAAAAATGTTTTATCTAAAATTATGCAAAAAAAAAATGAGACCTTGTCGAAAATTTAAAAAAAAAACAAAAGAAAATGTGTCGAAAGATTTCTACAATTAAGGAAAATCATGATATATATTATAAATCTCCTTGTAGGACTGTTTGTTTGTTTGTTTGTTCGTCAATCACACCTAAACGGCTGAACCAATTTTCTTGAAATTTGAAACATTAGTAGAACTATTCTTGAAGTGTGTTATAGGCTATATCGTTTTTCAAAGCTAAGCAATCTCTTCGTAAGGACACCTTAAGAATTTTGAATGAATATTTAGGTATAATGTTGTGAAACCACTTAAAACTCCGGGTAATGCCGGGTACAAAAATCTAGGTTATTATACCCTACACAACTATAGTGGTGAGGGTATTATACGTTTGAGCTGCTATTTGTAACACACATATTGGTCCAATACCCACCTTAAAGTATACCGATCAATTCAGAATCATTTTTGAGTCGATTAAGACATGACCGTCCGTAAGTCCGTCCGTCCGTCCGTCTGTCCGGCTAGCTGGCTGTCCATGTAAACCTTGTGCGCAAGGTACAGGGCGCAATTTTCAAGATAATTTGATGAAATTTGGACCAAGCATGGTTTTTGGCACAAGGGCGAAGCCTGTTGAAAATGGTTAATAGGTCCATTATTTCACCCAGCCCCCATACAACCGTACCTCCCGATTTGGGCTTTTTATGCCATAATTACGTCAAATATACTATTATCTCTCTAAATTAGTATAAATGTCACAGCAGATTTTCATAATGATCGACCCTTATTTGACCCTAGCCCCCATACAAAACCTCCTTCAAAAAATGTCTTAAACGTCTTAAATTGACTTGCAACCATTTATATCGCATTGAAATCCAAAAAACAAACTTTTATTTAAAATTATACCTTTTTTCCCAAATTTAATGAGGGTCATTTATAAAATTTTGTTTTTTATCCGTAAATTGCATAAATACTTTGGAATTAAGGTGAAATTCAATATAAAAGTTTCTTTATGAAATATACAAATTCTAAAAATATACTCATGGTGTAGGGACGGCCACGCCCGACTATACTTTCCTACTTGTTATAATTCATCGAAAAGTATCTATAAAAAGAGAATATGTATAAATGTATCTTTAAAAAGAAAAATGTATTGAAAAATTTCAATGAAGAAGAAGATGTATCGAAAACTGTCTATAAATAAACTAAATTTATCGAAAAATTTTCATAAGAAATTAATATTTATTAATTTCGGGTAAGATAGTGGTTAGTGTTTTATTCTGGTAGACCTGAGGTGGTGGGTTTGATTCCCACCTGATGCACTGGTTAAGGAGCTCATAACAGGCCCTATAGAGGATTATATGTATTTTTTAGGATTTCAAATTAACTAACTATAAGAAAACTATATTGAAATTTTTCCATAAAAAAGAAAATGTATACATTTTTTATAAACAAGAAATTCTTTAAAAGATTTAAATGTTCAATCTGAATAATGACTTTTTTATACAAAATTTATTAATAAGCATGTACCTATTAATAAGCAAATTTTTGTTTAATTAATTTATAATATTTGCAATCACTTACCTTTAATTGAATTATTATTTACTTTATATGCATGTTGTTTCTTTTTGTATGTAAGCACCTTGTACCTATTTACTTTCAAAAAATTTAAACACATATTTACTTTATATTTACTTTAATTTCTTATTTGCTTCTTTTTTATTTATCTTTAACTTACAGCTCTTTAACTTTTATAATAATAGCAAAAACAACATTAACACATCTACTACTATAACAATAACAACAACATGAGCTCACTAACTAATGCTCTACTTTTTATTTTTTTCTCCCATCATTGCACTCTCACTTACACTCACTTTTTTTATTCTTTTTTTTCTCAAACGAATGTCCAAACAAAAGCAACACACCGACCGGCCGCGGTCGCAGAATTGCATACACATTTTTTGGCAACTTTTAAACACTTTTTTTAGCAATTAAATTAACACTTTTCATAAATATTTTTATATAAATTTGTTAAGAAACATTTAACTTATAATGTTATGCAAAAATATTTTAATAAACGCAATTAATTAACGAGTTAGATTAATTTTAATACGACAATCAATCACTTTATAACCGAACACTTTAGAATTTCTTAGAAAACTAAAGAAGAATGCAAATAACTTGTGGAGTAATAATTGATGTTGTTGTTATTGTTGTAGGCACTCTATTAAGGGACATTAAAAAAAACACTGGGATGGGTAAGCTGGGTAAATTTATAAAACGTACTTTTTTTGGGTGCTTTGTAAAGGGGGGATTGTTTCGTTGATGTAATGAAGATGTTCTTATATAAAATGTTTCAATATGTTTATAGTAATAAAGTTAACACGTTATGATATTTAAAACTATAAAATGAAACAGAATGAATATGAAAATCTTTTTTAAAATAAAAAACTATAGAATATTTTATAAAATATATTTTTATAAAGGCTATTCTAAGCTATTCTGTTTTAAAGTTAATAAATATTGTTTAAGTAAAATAGGAGGCTGGACGTTTTGATGATCAGCGTCATTATTAAAATTTAATTTTTATACCATACACCACTTTAGTGGGGAGGGTATATTGGGTTTGTGCTGATGTTTGTAACGTACAAAAATATTCGTCCTATACCCACCTTAAAGAATACCAATCGGCTTAGAATAATTTTCTGAGTCCATTAAGCTATGTCCGTCCGTCTGACTGGCTGGCTGGCTAGCTGGCTGGCTGGCTGTCCATGTAAACTTTGTGCATAAGGTATAGGCCGCAATTTTCAAAATTTAGATGAAATTTGGCACATACGCTTCTTTAGACTCAAGGACGCAGCTTATTGAAAATGGTTAAAATCGGTCCATTATTTCGACTAGCCTCCATACAACCTAGCTCCTTTGGGCTCATAATTAATTTAACTTAATTATATTTTGTCAAAAAAAGTCGACAAAACTTAGTTTTATAGAACTTTAAATAATACTACCGATTTTAGTAATGATCGGGCTTCATTTGACCTTAACCTCTATACAAACTCCCTTCAGAAAATGACTTAAAGGTCAAAATTCATTAACAAACACTAATAAAACTTTTAAATTCTACATAAATAACTTTGAAGTAGACTTATCTTCTCCTACGAATATTTATAAGGATAGGGCCATATTTTCCCCTACTCGCCTTTGAGCCCTCTTGTAAAAATCTCTTTTTTAGCCAAAAAAAAAAAAAAAAATAAAAATATTCCAAAATAAAGTTACCCTAAAAGCAATGTAAATTAAAAAAAAAACAAATTACCAAATTGTCCGCCACTTTTTTCAAATTTTGAGGGCTCTAGCTGTAATATATTCTTAGATATACGGATTTAACATGTTATTCTTATGGAGAGTACCACGCCCACTATAGCTATTCCACCCATTTTCTCAACAAGTATTCTGTTATTAGTGCAAAATTTTAAAATTTTAACTACAATAGTTTTCCAGGTAAATGAATTTTAGTATGTAATTCCTATGGGTGTACCACGCTCCCTATATTCGTGTCGATACTAATGTGGCTTCTATCTATCTATCTATCTATCTATCTATCTATCTATCTATCTATCTATCTATCTATCTATCTATCTATCTATCTATCTGTCTATCTATCTATCTATCTATCTATCTATCTATCTATCTATCTATCTATCTATCTATCTATCTATCTATCTATCTATCTATCTATCTATCTATCTATCTATCTATCTATCTATCTATCTATCTATCTATCTATCTATAATGTCTATCTATCTTGCCTATCTATCCTGTCTATCTATCTATCTATCTATCTATCTATCTATCTATCTATCTATCTATCTATCTATCTATCTATCTATCTATCTATCTATCTATCTATCTATCTATCTATCTATCTATCTATCCTGTCTATCTATCTATCTATCTATCTATCTATCTATCTATCTATCTATCTATCTATCTATCTATCTATCTATCTATCTATCTATCTATCTATCTATCTATCTATCTATCTATCTATCTATCTATCTATCTATCTATCTATCTATCTCTATCTTTCTATCTATCTATCTGTCTATCTATCTATCTATCTATCTATCTATCTATCTATCTATCTATCTATCTATCTATCTATCTATCTATCTATCTATCTATCTACCTACATATAGTTAAAAAAAATGAATTCTTTAATATATTTTAAAGAATGACTGTATGTATTATAAAAAAATACATCATAGTAAATAAACATGCGTGTTCCTAACCTCAAAAAAATAGCAAAACTTTATTAAAATCTTAATTTTACACCCCAGTAAACATGGTGGAAAAATTTGTAATAGTAATTTGTGGTCTTTTTCCTGTCACCCTCAATTTTTTGATAACTAGAAATATGTTTTAGAGATAAATCAATGTATGTATTTTTGTGATGACAGTATTGCATAAAGGTTATGAGTGTTTGCTGGGAAATAACGCCGAGAAAATGTATTAATATCAAAACACTATCAATAATGTAACACGACAACTGAAGCTGTACAAACAAATTGTATGAGAGTTTTCACACATATGAGTTTTGCAAAACACTGAATAAAAATTAAATTTTTTATTAAAAATTTTGATCTTTGTTTTGATTTAGGATTTTATATTCGCTAACAATTGTTAATATGTTTCTTTTAATAAGACAATGTCTTTCTAAATTCCACAATTTCTCTCTGTGTATAATTTTCGTTAATCTTACCAATATTTGACCGTTTTATTTGATATTTTCCTGTAGTTCTTTTTTCAACTTTCGTAACTGTGCTAACTGCCTTTATATCCGTAATATTAACCACAAACAGCATTAAAATCTACCCGTAACTGTTGTTCTTTCGACGTTAGTTTGATTTCATGTAACTTTACACATTTTCACATTTCGAACGCATGCATTCATACAATTCATGCACGTTCTTTCATTCGCTACATGTGTCTGTTCCTTCAATTCTGTTCATCATACTCGTATCAGTCTTAACGTACAGTGATTGATGACATTTCGAATAAGCGATGATTGATGCTTATTTCACACATTTTTGCATCCTTTCGTCTCATCATTTGTACTTTTAGTGTACTTTTTGTTAGAATTGTGTAAATACAATTCAAAATAAGAAAGGAAGTTGTTTCACGAGGTCGACTATATAATACCCCAACACAATATCAAATACATAAGTAGAATTATTTCAAAAACTTAGTATATATTCAATAGAATGCATTTTTATGAGAACAATTAGTTTTCTTTATCATTTACAAGCTGCAATTTTATTTATGATACTTAAGTTCTTAGTGTATGTATGTATGTATATTGGTGAATGTATTGCATATATTTTCTGCACTACTAACCTATAATATGTTCCCTGCTGCGCTAGTGTAGGGTATGCAGTCATAACAAATACATCGAAGTAACACAATAAATTATTTTTTTTGTACTTATTTTACTCTATCTGTTTCTCATACATTTTTGTGGTTATCCTGTAGAACCACAACAAGAACAACAATGAACGTAATCTGTAATGTTGGAGATATTATTTGAAAAGATATAAGTAAGTACCGAGATGGAATATCATGAATATCGTCACGTGAAGTTATTAATATGTAGATTATGGTTTTAAGGATAAAACGTGTGTTTTCAGTGGTGTCTTGCGATTATGTAAGAATTTATGAAATTTTTGAAAATAATGCGTGTTTTTGTAATGTTAAATGAATTTTCTGGTACGTAGAAAATTTGATAGATTCTACAGTTAGAAATTACACTAAGGCACCACATCTAAATTAATCGGCAAAGTAGGCTAATCGGTAGTCCAATAGGCTAAGAGATAATATATGAAATTTAGCTCTTCTCTGCGAACGGACCATCTTCTACGGTACAGCCGAACCCAACTCAGCAAAACTATAGCTGTCATCACTGGACATTGTAAATTGTCGCAATGCGACTTGGATTACCTTATATAATGACTGCTGAGGAAGGAGAGGAATCAATAAAACATCTTCTTTGCCACTGTCCGGCACTGGAGGACATCCGACTTCGGTATATGGGACATCAATTTCTGGAGGACACCTCATAGTTATCAGGGACTAAAATAGATAACCTAAACGCCTTTATCAGGCATTGCGGTTGGTTTGACGACAGAAATTCAAATTGCACTAATCAGTAGCTATTTCGAGTTCGAGACTCTTTTCAGCTTTAGTACTTCAATCTTTCTCTGACTATCTTATCTCAGTCTTTCAGTGTCTTCTATTACTATTAATACCACCTTAATTTCTCTTCGCTATCTCCTTTGCCATAACTTTCTATGTCCTCTTCCTCTTTTCTTTTAATATATTCACAGGTATCACAAAGGGACCAAAAGGACCGACGTGTGCATCTTTTGCAGCCTGAACAACCAACCAACCAGCTCTTCTCTGATGTACTAACTACTTGAATATGAACGATATACAGTTGATATATAATTGATCTAACCAACTGACTAACTAATTAAATTACTAACTAACTAACTAACTACTAGCACTGTTCTAACTAGCACTAACTAACTAACACACTAACTAACTAACTACCTTACTAACTAACTAACTAACTAACTAACTAACTAACTAACTAACTAACTAACTAACTAACTAACTAACTAACTAACTAACTAACTAACTAACTAACTAACTGACTAACTAACACACACTTTTATTACACTGCCATAGGGATAATACCAAAAGCTACTAGCACTGGTCTCAGAGTACTAACGGGATTATTTACTGGCCATTGTGGTCTAAGATACTATCAATTCATTCTAAGAAACACTTCAAGGGATCTATGCAGATACTTTGGCATACAAGGGGAACCTCAGAAAATGTCTTATGTAACTGGCCAACATTAGGGTCTTGTCGACCTAAGATCTTAGGTGCTGCCTTACTAACCCCGAAGGTATACACGCGTAAACTGAAAATTGTAAGAATAACCTACTGCCTGCACAAAAGATCCACACATTTGCAAGTCGCAGTACTTTGTACGCCTTCAATTTAGTTCACTTAACGCTATGATATTCTCTTCTTTCATAAGAGCAATTTCGTTACATGAGATCCAAACCAAAAAATCGATTGGTTTGAAATATGAGCCAAGGCAAAATTGGTACTATTGAATAATAGGCTAGATACAAATTTTCAGCTGGGTTAAATATTGCCGAACTTAGAGGTGAGTTGGACATATTGGTCATTCAGGTTTGATTTATATTATTTTAACATTTTACCTATTGGTCCTTGCAAAACTTGTTCAGAGGCGTTTATTCACTGTTTTCCAAAAAATCTTTTGCCTACTATTTAATAGTATGTACTAACGTTGGGGCAAATTTTATCGATTTTTTGAGTTTTTTTTTACAAAAAAATGTATTTAATATGACAAACTTTCTCGCTTTTATTACCAACGATCATACGTGTGAAAAACACCAAATGTTTTTAATATAGATGAACAAGTCAGTGGGCTCGAGAAGTTAACGACATTTTGTTTGTTGATTGCTTTAATCCAATTAATTTTAGCGCTCAAGACAAATCAATTTGAAAACAAACAATTCAAATATTCTTGAAACACAAACACGTTCGAGCTAAAGGACATAAGCCAAAAATAATTTATTTTTAAAGTCACACTTAAACCGTTTAAGTTATTTTCCTCTTTGCTTAAACTTCAGGCATATAATTTTCTACTAAAATAAACAATTTAAAAATAATCAATCAATTGCAAGCGGAAAGGCAAGAAAGGCGTATGTGTGTTAGTTAACAATTTTCGATAGTTGTTAAAACAAACAATAAAAAAAAGCAACCCTTCTACGAACTTCAACCCCATCTCTCCTGAAACCACTAAATAAGCATTACAAATGCAGCCATAAGAATAATGTTTTCTTTTTTCGTATAGAAAAAATTGTGTAAAATGATTAAAATCATCATCTATAACATGAACATTAAATTAACTCGGGCGTTATCAGGGGTGTGATTTTTACAACGAAAGAAAACAAGTTTTTAAACACACGTTTGTGTGTAAAGAAAACCAAACTCTATATAAATGAATGCATGGCTGAATGGTTGATTGGTTTGTTCCTGGCATTTGTTCCAATGCCTGTTTTGTCCACTCAGCCATTAAATATCTTGAGTGCCAATTCGCGTTTAACAACAAGCAGCAACAACAAACAAGGATTTAAACAGTAAAATAAAGAGTTTGAAACAAAAAAATGTTTTTCTTGTTTTCGACCAGATTATGATTATCCTCTGTCCAGTAGCTGGGTATAGCTGGTGAACCCCTTTTTTCCACCTCAAATATTATTTTATTGTGATTCTTTGTTTTTATTTCTTTTTCTTTTCATTTAGTGTGGTGTGTTGTTGTTGTTTTTTTTCGTCCTTTTTTTTTTGAGGAAACTTTGTCTTGTCCATTTGACTGACCTTTTCATTGATGTTGTTGCCGTTTGGGTTGTTGTAGTTATTGTTGATTTTATGCATGCCAATATTGAATGAAGTAAGAGTTGGCATTAATCCGCAAGCCGCAGACGTAAAAGTTTTGTGTAATTGATCCAGCCAACCAAAAAATACAATTGCCCTTTTGCGAACATGCTAAATGTTTGAATTTTTGTGAGTTCGGGGATTGAGGGTTATACCCTGCAAGCATTTTATACAGCGGAAGTAATCAAGAAGTTGCAAGTCCAAAGTTTTTGCTAAAGGGGACTCATCTGCTTTGTTTTTATTATTGGACCATCACTCAGAGAATGACCCTTACTTATGAGAAGCATTGTGCTGGAACTAAGAAAATACGTTGTGGGAAGGAGGATAGATGATGATATAACAATAATTGTTGATTTTTCATTTTTTTTTTTTAATTGGATTCAATACAGCTCAATCTTTTAGATAAATATACTTTGGTCTTCTCCAACTACAAAATACTGGAGTTTGTATTCGAAATGTTTAATGGGTATACTTCAGTATGTATGTTTATGGATGTGTGTATGTATATTTATGCATCATATACATGTTAATCGTACGTGTATGTGTTTTCTGTGAACAGGTGTTAAATTGTTGCTGAAATTCACACGAGCATTAAATCTGCATGACATACAGCAAGCAAATAGGATTTTATATAAGTTATGCATTTCATTATACATATGTACATATGCACGTATGTATATGTTCGGAATCTAAGAAATAACAAATATATAAAGAGATGTGATTTTAGATTTATAAAAACTCGATTTCATAAATCTTCTTCTTAAAAACCGGTATTTTTCAAATCTTTAGCAAAACTTCTAATATATGAATTTCAAAATATCCAGTGATTAGAATTCTTAAACCATTAAATACTATATGAAAACGATCAATAACCGGTACCATCACATACATACATATATAATTATCAGGGCAAGGGTTTTCATGTACTAAAAATATGCGCTTATAATATGCACTATAAAATGGAAAAATATGCACTAAAAATGTGAAAAAATGTACCAAAAGATATTTCTTTTAAGGTACATATTAATAGATATTCAGATCTTAAGTTTTCGACAACAAATATACAGGATTTTAAGGACTGCTTTATATACTATAATACCACTATGATGGAACCACGACTTGGAGAATGGCAAATATAAAAACTAAGGAACAACTTTACTAACTAACTAAAATTACAACTAGCAATTCTAATAATTTTGCATATATTTCTTCCGAATTTCATCGTTTGGTAATGTTTTTAAGAAAATAATGGACCTAGGAGATGTAAGAACAAAATTGCATCAAGTTATCTTTTTATATGGACACACAGATGGACAGACTCAGAAATTGATACTGAACCGATACTTTAATAACCAATATTATGGACGTTACAATTTAAAATTAAAAATAAAACTATGTAAAATTGTATTTCATAGAAACTAGTATTTTGTTGTTAAATCGAAATTTGTTGATATTTATTTAAAAAAAATCTATATAACTCAATACCAAATCTTTTCTGTAAAAATATGAAATACAGAGTAAACAAAACAATTTGCTTTAGAAAAATTAAAAATATATGAAAAATATGCTATAAAAATGTTAGAAAAATGCTAAATATATGCAATTTAAAGCAAAATATGCAATTTATGTATGCAACCAATATTCTGAAAATTCAAAAAAGTACCTTTTAATTACAAAAAGTATGTATAGGTCAAAAAATAGCACAGCCGATGCAGTCAGAATTATCTGGAAATAATCCACATTCTTTCTGCTTACATAGTCCGATATATCCGCGAGATATAAGCATGCAAGTTTTGGTGAAATTAACTTTTGACTTGAGCATTTAGTCAAAATTATAATAACTGGTAGAGTATACAGCCTTATATACATACAAGGGTCCAAAAAGTTAACGTTTTGCGGTTTTTCAAGTTTGCGACATTATCACATGAGATCGGAGTACTTTTGGCACCAGCTCAATGCCAATACTTTTTAACAAGAGTTTTTTTTTGGATTCTTCGAGATATAATGTGTTACTTAAAGACATAGAAACCAAGAACAATTTTCTTTCAAATACTTATAAGTATATGTGAAAAAGACTTGAAAGCTTTATGAGTATTTTTCATGACTTACGTCAAAATATTGCACTATATACATATATCCTTCTCACCATTTCAAGTTTTTTAAAAACTTTTCTCCAAGGAAATTATTTAATATCCTTTAAAATCATGTTAAATAACATAAACTGTACTAATGTTAAAATGTCCTTTGATATCAAAGACACAAACCATGCTTAACATAGTCTAACTCAAACTCAAACACAAATACATTTATAGCATACCTATCCATACGATATTCTGTTAGTAAGGCATTACCATATTGAATGTTAAAATTTGCAGAAATTTTATTAAAAAGTTAACTAAATTATAATTCTTTAATTAATAAACATTCTATTTTTATCTGTATGCTAAAAAAATATAAATCCTAAACATTTATATGCTCCTCTTCATCGCTACAGAATTTTACTTTACCATTTGGCACTTTACTAGAAGTATGGTTTGTTATTTTAGAGGAAGTAGAATCTTTTAACACTACTGTTGATTGTTGTTGTATGGTGGAAATGCTGCATATTTTTGGCGGAGCCGTGCGTGGTCTAATAAGACTGCGTCTCAAGCGTTTGCGGGATAAACGCCACAACTTTTGGCGACTGGAGGACTTGGGAAAACGTTCATAGTTTTTGAAATTTAATTTACCCTCTGCCACCAGTTTATTGCGTTGTTGTTCCCAAGTCTACAATGAAAAATATAAAACAGTACTTTTTTAAATTTAAATTTATCTTAAGGATTTTACAAACCTGCATATTTTTATCACAGTTTAAGCGCATTTGTAGTACATTGTAATTATTTAAAAGATATGAAACCAACCACTGCATTCCTGATTTCAAGTTTATGTTCATATTTGTTTCCTTTTGTTCTGTTCTCGGGTCATAGCAGCACAATTTTACACTGCAACCATAGGATACAGCCATCTTTTGTATGCTGAATGTATTTTCAATGTCATACAATTGTATGCTTTCATCGGCTAAGTCTGCTTTAGTGGCCACCAATAAAATGGGTTTAGCCATTACGTATGGATTTTTTAATACACTTTGCAGTTGTTTAAATGATTTCTTTATATCATCGTACTTCGAGGACATATCGAAACAATAAATGATACCCATAGTCTGTGATAAAAGAGAGAGAATTTGAAAAATAATGTTGATGTTGAAAGTTGAAAGATTTAAAATATTCCGGTAAAAGAAGAAATAATAATAATAAATAGACTAGACTATAGACTAGACTATAGACTAGGCTATAGACTAGACTATAGACTAGACTATAGACAAGACTATAGACAAGACTATAGACTAGACTCCGGTAAAAGAAGAAATAATAATAATAAATAGACTAGACTATAGACTAGACTATAGACTAGGCTATAGACTAGACTATAGACTAGACTATAGACAAGACTATAGACAAGACTATAGACAAGACTATAGACAAGACTATAGACAAGACTATAGACAAGACTATAGACTAGACTATAGACTAGACTATAGACTAGACTATAGACTAGACTATAGACTAGACTATAGACTAGACTATAGACTAGACTATAGACTAGACTATAGACTAGACTATAGACTAGACTATAGACTAGACTATAGACTAGACTATAGACTAGACTATAGACTAGACTATAGACTAGACTATAGACTAGACTATAGACTAGACTATAGACTAGACTATAGACTAGACTATAGACTAGACTATAGACTAGACTATAGACTAGACTATAGACTAGACTATAGACTAGACTATAGACTAGACTATAGACTAGACTATAGACTAGACTATAGACTAGACTATAGACTAGACTATAGACTAGACTATAGACTAGACTATAGACTAGACTATAGACTAGACTATAGACTAGACTATAGACTAGACTATAGACTAGACTATAGACTAGACTATAGACTAGACTATAGACTAGACTATAGACTAGACTATAGACTAGACTATAGACTAGACTATAGACTAGACTATAGACTAGACTATAGACTAGACTATAGACTAGACTATAGACTAGACTATAGACTAGACTAAGACTAGACTATAGACTAGACTATAGACTAGACTATAGACTAGACTATAGACTAGACTATAGACTAGACTATAGACTAGACTATAGACTAGACTATAGACTAGACTATAGACTAGACTATAGACTAGACTATAGACTAGACTATAGACTAGACTATAGACTAGACTATAGACTAGACTATAGACTAGACTATAGACTAGACTATAGACTAGACTATAGACTAGACTATAGACTAGACTTAGACTAGACTATAGACTAGACTATAGACTAGACTATAGACTAGACTATAGACTAGACTATAGACTAGACTATAGACTAGACTATAGACTAGACTATAGACTATACTGCAGACTGCAGACTAGACTACAGACTAGACTATGGAATAGGCTATATGCTAGACTTTAGACTAGACTATATGCTAGACTTTAGACTAGACTATATACTAGGCTTTAGACTAGACTATATGCTAGACTATAGATTCGATTCTGGACTAGGCAAGACTATAGATTATACTATATATTAGACTATAGATTATGCAAAATATTATACAATAAACAAGACAATATTCTTGAATATAGATGAGACTACAGACTAGAATAGACTAAAGTACATACTGAGTTATATACTTGACTATAGATCATACTTTATACTATAATATGGATATAAATCAGTATCAAAAAGCCAAGTGATAAAGAAGGATTTTTCTTTCAAATATCAAAGTTTTCATTTCCTAAATCAATCCTTGATATGTATACCCTTGTTGTATCCTAATTTTTTTTTTTTAAATTATCTTAAGTGCAAAAATAATATCAATTTAAGCCCATTAAATTTTGGTTAGAGAAAATATTAAAGTAAATTTGAACTTTTTCCTCTAATAACAAATTTTCTATTAAAATTATTTACTTACTCCCACATAATAATGATGCCATATCCTTTGCATATCATCACTGCCACCAACTTCCGTTAGTGAACACATTGCATCCATCAGCTTAAAATTGTAATTATGTACACCATTTGTTGAGTCGTAGTCTAGACGTTGTGCTTTCGACAAATAATGAGCAATTTCGGTTTTTCCACTGCCACTCAAACCCAGTAACAAAAATTTTAATTTTTTATCTGGAACAATGCCAACACTAAAAAATATGGGGAAAGTAAAACAAAAGAATCATTTACTTAGATATTAAAATAATAAATTTTTTATTTCGAATGGCAGTGAAATGAAAAATAGTTTTCAGTTTATTTTTTTTCAAACATAAAATCGTATTTATTTTCTTTTTCCAATTTACCTATTTTGTGGTTTTCTATTACAAAAGCAGCAACAACAACAACGTAAAGTATATTTACACAAAGTTAAACCCATTTAGTTTATTATTTGTCATTACAATCATTTTCAGTGTTAATTAAATATCTTGTTGAAATATGTTTATTTTTGCATTACACTTCTTTCTGGCAATTTACTTTGTATGAGGTTTTTTTATTTAATTTTTTTTCTTTTTATGACTTGTTAGTTTTCCATGAAAAGAGGATTTTCGTCTGAAATTTATTTTGTTTATTATTCAACTTGTTATTGTTTTTAATGCAAATGTTGTAGTTAGTAGTAAATATTTGTTAAGTTGGTGGTTGTTTAGTTAGTATTAGTTTTCGGTTGCTTAGGAACCTTTTTTGAAAGTAGCTTATTGAAACCTTTATTTAGTTAGTTACTAAATAACAGAGTTGTATTTTAAAGGTTTTAGTTAAGAAATAATTTACTACAATATTATGTTAAATTATTTATGTTTAAATTTTATAAGCTTAAAGTTCAAACACTTAATTATACCCTTCGCCTTCGTGAGAAAGATATATATAAGTTTGCCATTCCGTTTGTAATTTCTATAATATAATTTTCCGACCCTATAAAGTATATATATTCTGGATCCTTATAGATAGCGGAGTCGATTAAGCCATGTCCGTCTGTCTGTCTGTCTGTCTGTTGAAATCAATTTTCTGAAGACTCCAGATATCTTCAAGATCCAAATTTTCAATAATTCTGTCAGCTTTCGAGAAGTTTCCTATTGAAAATCAGCAAAATCTTTCCATAAATAACTGTGATGTGGGTAAAAATCTGAGACAACCTCTGAAAATTTCCCCAACAAATTATAATTAAAGCATAAAAACAACAACAAGGAGATAAAGCAGTAATCGGTTGGTAGTACATCTCATATTTGTTTGAGGGTGGTAATACAGTTTAACGGTGGTAGTACAGTACAACGGTTAATATTTCTTTCTGCTACAGTTTATATTTGTTTGTGTGTATGTTATGTGTGCAGAGATACAAAATAAATAAAAACTGTTTTTTAAAACATATTTGGTGAAGGGTATATTATATTCGGCACTGCCGAATATAGAAATCTGACTTGTTTTTAATTCATTTCGACTCTAAATACGTTTATGTTCTATTTAAGAAACGGTAAACTGATTCCATCCAGACAATATGTGATTTAGCATTCATATTGAAAACATTTATTCGAAGTTATACATTAAATTAGGTAGAACAATATCTACGGCTTATTGATGGATCGTATTTCGGTCCACCGGTTACGTCTCTAGGTGCTGTTGCCGACTCAACAGAGGCCATCCAATGGTCAGAGATTAGAAAGCTCTAGTACTCCAGCAAAGTACTTGTGCATGGACCGCTCAAAGCCAATGTACAAAAATTGCCACCTGAGTTCTTCAGTGAAGAACAAAGGGGCGATGGTAGACTGTTCTCAAGTCTACCCAGTGGATGAAAAAGCCCACCGTGAGATAAGGCCGTCAAGGCAGGTGCTCACGTTAAAACTCTCGACAGTCATGTCTATGAGAAAAATGACTTAGAGTACACGCATTTAAAAGAGACTTAAAAAAGGGTTAAATCGGAAGTCCACATTACGTGTCAGCGCGTCAAATCATTACGCGCTTTTCATACCTACTTGGCATTCTACGCTTCAAGTTACATACGACGCTTTTAAAGCGTAAATTTTTTGTTTTCTTTAAAAAAAACTTTGGCATTCTACGCTTCAAGTTACATGCGACGCTTTTTAAGCGTTAATTTTTTGTTTTATTTTTAAAAAACTTTTTCTACGTTAAAGTCATTCTAATTTTTTTGAATTAATAAATACGCATTAAATAATGAATATAAAATGTCAAAATCAGCTGACATGTTCGTGCGGCGCTTATGACGCATTCTACGCGTCAAGGCATTCTACGCTTTTGTGCTTGTAACTTTCGGTATAAAAATACATTGATTCTACTTTTTTGACAGTCGCATAGACGAAGACGGTATTCGAAATACCTCAGAAACTAAAACTCCTGCGCCCGGCCGAAGGCATGCTATCAAAATATGCAAAATATAACAATATTAGGATAAATTTTTTTGGGATAATTTCTAATCAAATTTTTACAGTGTCACAATACTCATGGACACTATTATACTTTTTGGTGTGTCATAACATCCATGGACATTGTGTCACTGGATATTCTGACACGCCATCTGTAAGAAATATGAGCTAGATACCTGAAAACCCAAATTGTTCTTAAACATTTATGTATAAAGTTTTTTATTTTGTGATTTTCAAAATAATCAAAATTTTAAAAATTAAAAAAAAAATAGTATTAATTTGGTCCTACTTGACATAAATAAACACAGTCTGATTATTTAATCATATACATTTTTATATTAATTATTATAAAACACAGAAACTAATTTCCCTAAATTAAAGAAGTAAATATTATACCTATTTTTTCATAGTAAAAGTGCAAAACATCTTTGTAATATGACTCTAACTTTCTTATTTACCCTTAAAAGTACCGGCTACTTATCTGCCCAACACTATTAACATCACATTGCTTCTTATTTACTTTTACCACATAATAACAATAACAACAACATCAATTACTACTTCTCTAGTTATTTGCATTTTTCTTTAGTTTTATAAGAATTTTTAAAGCGGTCGGTTATAAAGTGTTTCGTAAAGTATTAAAATTAATCTAATGTGTTAATTAATAGCGTTTAATAAAATATTTTTGCATAAAATTATTAACTAAATGTTTCCTAACAAATTTATATAAAAATATTTAAGAAAAGTGTTTATTTAATTAGTGAAAAAAGTGTTTAAAGTTGCAAAAAAAGTCATGTAAATTTTTAAGTCTGTTGTTGGTTTTGTGTGTTTGTTTGTACGAAGAAAAAAAAAACAATGCAAGTGAGAGTGCAAGTGGGAGAGAATAATATCATGTTGCTGTTTTTACAAATTCTGCTATACATGTTGCGAAATGATTGAAACATGTTTATTGTGACCGATTTGTTTATAAGGTGAGTGATGTTTTGTTTGATTTGTTTAAAAGTTGTTTTAAATTGAAGTGAAATTGTTGCGTTTAAAAAAGCTTAAAAGCTTAATTACATGTATAGGTGTGTGAAGTTTTAAAGAATTTGATATTATTTAGTAAATGAAGGGGCGTTTTTAATGGGATCGTGTTAATGAAATATTCTTCTTAAAAAGTTTTTTATTTACATAACTAGTTAGTTAGTCGGTTAGTTAGTTAGTTAGTTAGTTAGTTAGTTAGTTAGTTAGTTAGTTAGTTAGTTAGATAGTTAGTTAGTTAGTTAGTTAGTTAGTTAGTTAGTTAGTAAGTTAGTAAGTTAGTTAGTTAGTTAGTTTGTTAGTTTATTAGTTTGTTAGTTTGTTAGTTAGTATGTTAGTAAGTAAGTAAGTTAGTTAGTTAGTTAGTTAGTTAGTTAGTTAGTTAGTTAGTTAGTTAGTTAGTTAGTTAGTTAGTTAGTTAGTTAGTTAGTTATTTAGTTAGTTAGTTAGTTAATTAGTTAGCTAGTTAATTAGTTAGTTAGTTAGTTAGTTAGTTAGTTAGTTAGTTAGTTAGTTTGTTTGTTAGTTTGTTAGTTTGTTAGTTTGTTAGTTTGTTAGTTAGTTAGTATGTTAGTAAGTAAGTTAGTTAGTTAGTTAGTTAGTTAGTTAGTTAGTTAGTTAGTTAGTTAGTTAGTTAGTTAGTTAGTTAGTTAGTTAATTAGTTAGCTAGTTAGTTAGTTAGTTAATTAGTTAGTTAGTTAGTTAGTTAGTTAGTTAGTTAGTTAGTTAGTTAGTCAGTTAGTTAGTTAGTTAGTTGGTTAGTAAGTTAGTAAGTCTGTTAGTTGTGTTCTATTCTAGAGAATTTGATTCCTAGCTGAGGCACTTCATTAGGAGCGCATAATAGGACCGTTACAGGCCTAGGTTTTCTTGAGATGGAGTCATAAATTTGCGTCATTGACAGAAATGCTTTTTTTGACAAAGTTTAAAATCAAAAATTTTCAGTTGACATAATTATTAGACAATTTCTGAAATTTGTTTGTTAACATTGTGAGATCTGACAACCGTGCATTACAGCTTTGAATCAGAGAAAACTAGTCGGAGAGCTATTTACTAAAAATGTATTTACTAAATCTTTAAGATTCCATCTTTTAATCAGCTTTAATGCTTTTCATAGTTCTTCAATTTCATAATTTCTACAAAATATCTGCAGTAAACTCTAAATATTAAAAAAACACTTGTATATGACATGCAACAGCTGCAAACGGTAGTGTAGCAATATAAAATGAAATTATGAAAAAATTTAAAACGTGCAACATATTAAAATAATAAACTGCAAATGAATGACAGATATAACAGTATCTTAAAATATAAATGACAATCAGTGTTGATCTTGGCAAGCGAACATCTGAACAAAAATACCAAGAAACAAAAATTCTGACAAAGGCAAAGGAAGCAAAAATAGGAATGTACATATGTATGTGTGCAATGAATGAATACTCAAAATTAAAAACATAAAAATCTGTTGCATTTAATGAGTTCGTATAACGTTTGGCAGTTTATAAAATGAAAATGTTTTTTCGTTAAGTGCTCGCAACAGATACATTAAAAAAGATACAGGAATTATTAAACACTTAGTGCTTTTGCAGTTCAGTTTTGTTTAAAAGATTTTATTTTTTTATGTTCCCTATTAAGGTAATAACTTTGACATTATGTTTGTAATTTCTATAGTAAACGTTTTTTGTCCAGTGGCGCCAGGTTTGCGTTGCAGGTTACTCTACTAGTGAAGATAGTTATGTATATAACATTTAGTTTTTAGAATAATCAGTTTGGCGGATTAAGTCTAATTGACCAAAATTAATACTGCAACAACATCATACGACTTTTTGAATAGGTACTTTTTGTCACATATGGTACTGTAGTTCTTAAGTTTATTGATTACGAAAAAACATTGCTATCTATTTTTTTATGTATTAAGAAAGACAAAGATTAATAGTTGTTTTATCTGTACCTGATATATTTGACCAAGCTGATCGAAGTACTTGACATCTATTGGCCAGCTTAATTTGTTTAGCTTCTCCCTCAACAGAGAATATATAGAAAGCTATTGTTGTGAGAAAATCGTCCAAATCCTGAAATACTAAATATATTGGTTTTAGTGTTACTCTCTAATTTATATAGATTTACGATGACAAATATAAGACGGTGGTCTTTTTCATCCACATGGTAGACTTGAGAACGGTCTACCATCGCCCCTTTGTCTTCAATGAAGACTCAGGTGGCAATTTTTGCACATTGGCTATGACCGGTACCGTGCGCAAGTACTTTGCTGGAGTACTCGAGCTATCTAATCTCTTGCCAAAGTAGGCACGTTGTAAAACAACCACACTACTATGGCTCTGTTGATTCGGCAACAGCACCTAGAGACGTAACCGGTGGACCGAAGTACGATCCATCAATAAGCCGTAGACATCGTTCTTACTCACAGTGACACGCTGTGGCAAGTCTGATATGAACAGAGTAAACTCTGAACATATCTGGACAAGGAAGGAAAATTAATTGGTATCACTTGTATATGATACCTTTCATCCATCATCATTCAACCCAGCACACATCTCATTTATCCGACACATTCATAGAGAAAAACATACGACACACTCATTTAGGTATACGGGTGGATGAGTCCCGCATACCTCTACATTCATTCCGTATCATATACAATTGACCCCAACCCATTTCCAACGCTTAGTCCCACAGTCACTCCTCTGTGGGGTATCTGTTGATTTTCGGCAACAGCACCGAACTCTTATCCCGAAATATTGACTATTATCATGCATCAGTCTTTTAACCGCCACTTATACTCTTCCCGCGAATTTGGTTTCAACCAACAACCACTACGTGGATCCCGAAGGAATTTCAACCAACTGACCAGCCAGGACATAGTCCTGCGGGCAACTGGCCACCCGTAGTACCAGATTATGCGGTGCTCTGGTCAGACCTCTGGCAATCTATGCAAGGACTAAGCCAAGCGGTAGACTGAAACAACCAATTTTTCAGTCCCGGTCAGACTGGAGGTATTGGGCCCTCTTTATACCCCGGGATTGCAATAACACCAAGGCGGAGGTCTTCGCCAAGCTATCATGCCCCCGGGGGGATATATAACAGACTATTATACAGATATATTTCAATATAATAAACGCTTACAAGGTCAATTTCTGCAAAAAAAGTTAAATTGAGCCCACAATTAACCGCCGCCGATATTTTCTATAATAAGCCGCCGCCGATCATTTTGCATCGGCTTGTATTTCTGCTGCCATGCCCACTATTTAAAGTTTGCACATTTTAACTGTTTATATTGATGGCGAACTTTAAAAAATTTGCGGAACATAGCTATAGTTACCCACATATATAGTTTTAGAATTTAATTAATATAAGAGTTGTCACGCCCACTGCTTATATAACGCCCATTTTTCTCCATGATAACCTGAATTTTTTTGTTATAAATTGTTAACGAATGTCAAAGTTGACATTTGGAAAATATCTGAGAGTAGAACGTTAGTTGTACATGACATTACTCCTTTCAAATTCCGCTCTGTTAATATTCTCTGTGTGTTGTAATAGACTCTTCTGTACTTTTTATACCTTATTTCTTCACTCCGTATTTTTTACACTACTTAAGGTGAATTTAATGTATTTCTTACATTTTTACATCCATTCTTAGTTTTTCTCTTTTTCTTTTGTCATAATATATAATTTTTGCACTTACCTTTTTGGTGGCATCTAGTTTAACTTGTTGTTTGGTAATTTAGATTACTTGCATAGATAAATTATATTTAAAAAAGAGAAAATTACTATGAAATAAACGTTACCACCACCTTGATGTGTTACCAACGATAATATACTTTTATATAGTTTACAATTAAAATTTACACTTTTAGAGGTGCTTAATATTACACTTTATCAGTAGCTGAGAATTGCCTATATAATAAATTTTATTTAAAACTCGATTTAACCGGTTTTACTAACAATTTGTTGCGATACTTATCTCTTTTGGTATTTGCGATTAAAATCGCCTGTATAATTAGTAACGAATCAAAAGAAGATCATTGTGTAAGAGAAGTAGTTGAAATCAAGAAGGCGTGTATATTTCTACAAGAAATTGAAACTCATTATAGAAAATGTAGAACGAGTAAGTAATTATAGTAAATAGAGAAAATATAAAGTTAAAGGAAACTGTTTAAGTTTATGAGTATAAGAATAATTATAAAGAAATTATCACTTGATATTGTTAAAAGATTTTGAGAGATTGTTACTGTAATGTAGTTGGGAAGAAGTAGATTTTTGTAACTTGTTATATTTGTAAAGTATTTCTCAAAAAACTTATCAAAATTATTTAAAAATTACAGTTTTCATACGACTGGATCTCAGTATTTTTAATTTAGATTTTTCACACTTTGAATTTAAAATATAATCTTTCTTTAATTCATATTCAACATTTCCTTTCAAATAAAATATTTTAATTTATTTAAAATTTTCAAATAATTTCTAAATTTTTAATTGCCAAACACGAAATTCTACAATTGCCTTATGTGAAAAAAAAACAAATCATAATTTCTTCCTAATAGTTTTTCTACTCAGGAAAGTATCAAAAACTAACAAAATCCAAGTAACAGCAAATCCAAAAAATCCCTTGTACACACACTTGTTTGGCATTAAGCCAAGGAAAAAAAAAAGAAAAATTCTTCAAACACAATTTTACGTGCAAAGTACGTGTGGCATGACAATATTGCCTTCTAACTAAAAACTTAAAGAAAATGTTAAACTGAGCAAAAAATATAAAACTCAAAACTATAAAATAAATAAGAACTGCAAAAAAAATTTGAAGAAGAAAAATAAAAAAAGTTTGTTAGAAAACTAAATTGACAGGATTTTCCGGTTAATGCCAAATGAAATTATGTTCACATGGTTTTGCAAAATAATAGCACAACTGTATTATAAATTAACCCATTTGGGGAAGGAAATATATAAAATATAGACAGTAACTACTTAACAAAGAGTCTTGTTTAAGAAAGAAGATGCTATTATTGGTTAAAATTCATATTGTAGTAATTTTTCAGTTTTAGTTTGCCTGATATTTTCTCTGTCGTGGCACCGTAATAGGTTATTCCTACAAAAAATATATCAAAAGATCAAAGAAAAGCGAAATAAGAAATAAACTCATTACGGAATTTTAGTAACGAAAACTTAATTTCATTAAAAGGTGACAAAAATAGAAGGAAAACTTTAATTTTTATTTTAAATCTAAAGCAATTAAAATTTGAAATTCAAATAAACATTGACAATATTTTTTTAAAAGTTTTCTTAAGGGCTACAACATTTTTGATGTTTTTATGAAAAAATTCGAATAAAACACATAAATTATTTTTTTACACTTTGAGGATAATGCTTGCATAATATTTTAAGACTATTTAAGGAAATTTTAGAATTTAAAAATTTTTTTATAGACAGACTTTAGTTAAATTCTTAATTAGTGTATGTTTGTAATACGGAATAATATTGGTTCTATGCCCATCTTAAAGTATACCAGTCGGCTAAGAATCATTTTCTGAGTCTGTCCGTCCATGTAAACCTTGCAATCAAACTACAGGTCGGAATTTTTAGGATCCAGACTCAGTGACGAAAATATTTAAGATCGGTCTATTATTTCACCTAGCTTCCATAGAACTGAACCCTGGAAAAGGACTTGTAAATCTTGTAATCAAACTACAAATAGGAACTTTGGATATAAATTAATGGAATTTTGGATATAAAAAATGGTTAACATCGGTCCATTATTTCACTTAGCCACCGAATAGGATCGTAGTCTTGATGACCCTTATATATTTTATAATTATAGGGCATCTCTAAAATCCCCATTTCAAAATATGGCTTAAATATTCAACATAAATGCTTTTTTATGAAAACTTAGTCCTATTTTATTTTTGTAACAGGTGCAGGGAATTATATGGTCAGCCTCGCTCTACTATAATTCCTTACTTGTTTAAATCTACAGAGAGGGAAATGAAAGATTCAAACTTTCAAATTGATAATGAAAAATTATTAATATTCACAATATACATTTGGAAAGTACAACAATATGTTGTTAAAATGACACATTGTAACTATAATTATACTTTGTTTACTGTAACATATTATTGCTATCAAAAACATATAATTTTTATTTTATTTAGATTTTAATGATATTTTAGTTGCTGTATACATTTTTATGTTCATGGCAATTGCAACTTTGAGTATGATTCACTCAAACATAATTACGTTTGCAACAACTAAAAAACAATGATAACAATAAAAATAAAATAAAAATCATGCCATCTGCAAACATTTAAACTAAAAACTTGCGTATAGTGTCGAGCATTGCGTCAAGTCGTGAAAATATCATAAAATATGCAGATTTAAAAAAAAAAACTAAAGGTGAAAAAAGCTAACTGCTAAAAGAAGTTATAGTCCGTGACAATATTATGATAAATCTACAAATATTATGATGAAATATTCCAACTTTTTTTAATCATGATATGATATTAGAAAACTGTTACAATCACCATAATATATTACGACATCTATCATGGAACATGATTACCACAATCATATTGTTTTCTCTGCGTTTCTGTTATTAAATTGTATGCATATTTGTTGTAAAAATGTTAACAAACGCTACATTTTTAACAGTTTTTCTCTACGTGTACAGCTTATTTTTTGTGTCTTTCCATTTTTTATAATAAACGAGCGATGAACGATCCTTTTTAAACTTAAACTTCATTTACATTCAATTTTATAGTTTTTTTATTTTTTACTTGTTTTTTTTTTTGTTTTTAAATAGTCAGTTTATACAAAATCAAAAAACACCCGTTATAAAACGGAAAAAAGTACCATAAACCAATTTTTATAGATTTTCATTCAATAAGGACGCTGCGTGCTTAAATCAAAAAAAAATATTTAAAAAGTACTAATTGAAGAACGACTTAGTACGTTTTAAAACTTTGTATATGATTCTAGTTTCAATAATTCAGAAAATAAAAAAGTACTATTTGAATGAAGAAAAAGTACTTAAATTTTAACTCTTAGAAATTTGGGTTCCATCAGGAAATAAATATGTATAAATATATGTTTTTAGGTTCAATACTGCATAAAAACCGAGCCAGATTTTAGATTTTAGAGTTTATAGGTTTATAGCTTCTCATTTACTAAATTTAATGCGAATGAAAAGAGAACAGACTCTCATACTTTCCTAATATTTCTAAATTAAAATAATCCCTATTACCACTAAATAATCTCCATAAATACATAAATAATTCCGTTTATTTATCTCTTAGTACTTTATTGAATTTAGTAACTGCTTAATTCAACATTATTTCTTCGCAATACTATCTTAAGCACTAACTACCATGCAAAATCTTTTACTTAAAAAAAAATCCGCAAACAAAACTTTTTAGTTTGCTTTGTCCTACATCATTCTAATACCCAAAAGAAACTAAATGGCATTTAATCTAGTGAAAAAAACTTTCCAACAACTGTTTAGTTCATGTTGAATTATAACTCAATTTTCATCAATCATCAATAAATATTCCCTAAATATTCCAAAAACTAAAAAACGAAAAAACAACCGAGAAACAAACAACGGCTTGGGACTACAAATACAAATCACTGCCTGCAATGCAAGTCAAATTTTCTTTTGGAAAATGCAACAGAGCAATGAAGATGAACAATAAAAAAAAAAAAAAAACAGACACACAAATCCGAAGGCGAGAATATAAAAAATTCTTTAACAAGAGAAAAAATTAAAAGCTAAATATTTTCATACAGCAGAATAAATTGCAAATACTCTGACAGAGCAATGGCAAGCAAACTAAACCAAAAAGTTCTAAGGCACTGAATGTATCGTATTAAATGAATGAATGGCGCTGGAATGGTACTAGCTACTAGACAAGATTAATGATTGTCATGGCATTTAGTGGATACGAAAATGCTAAGTGAAAAAAATAACAACAAGAACTGCGCCAGTTGGTAGTACAACTATAATACGTAAACATTTTATCCACTTGCAAAGCAATTTCGAAGCACTTAAAAAAATGCTGGCAATTTTCATCTAATATCAACAACAGCAAACAAACGCCAATAAAACGCAAAAAAGAAATCAAATTTGAAAAGTGGAGAAAAAGTCTAAAAACATTGTTGAAAAATGTTTGAAAGCAATAAAAAATCATACTCTGAAAATTCGCGATATTTAAATGCAGCAGCGAAAGTGCCTTGAAATAATGAGTTCATTCAAGAACTGGGCTAGAACTTGAACTGAACTAGAACTGAACTAGAACTAGAACTGTACTAGAACTGAACTAGAACTGAACTAGAACTGAACTAGAACTGAACTAGAACTGAACTAGAACTGAACTAGAACTGAACTAGAACTGAACTAGAACTGAACTAGAACTGAACTAGAACTGAACTAGAACTGAACTAGAACTGAACTAGAACTGAACTAGAACTGAACTAGAACTGAACTAGAACTGAACTAGAACTTAACTAGAAGTGAACTACAACTGAACCAGAACGGAACTGGAAGTGAACTTAAATTGAAGATGAACTGAATTTAAATTTGTAAACGGAGTATTTTATTTGATTTATAAGATTTATCCATGTATTGACCTATATCTAATCTATAAATGTTTGCGCCAATGAATACATTCCTTATCGACTCTTCCTCTTAGGTATATAACACATACGTTTAACTCTATTTGACTTTTGATACTTGGCGTAAAAGTGGCATTGCATGAATTCTCATTAAATTGACGTTTTGTGGAATTTTTGGTCTTCCGGTCTTCTTATATACATGTGTTTATACATATAAACAAACACTACATAGTCGTCATCAGGCTGTGGCAAAGTGCAGTGAAAGAATAACAACGAAATTCACAGCAGCAACAATCTGTTATATGCTCGCGACTTCTATTAAATTTCATGTTGTTTTTGTATTTTAACTGCTTGTAGATTAATTGATGCGAGTGTGTTGCAAGCTGGTTTATTTGCATGAAAGTGCATAAGAGTACTATTTGAGCGCGTACGTACATATTTTTATTCTTGGCGTGCGTTTAGGTGTTCTTTTTTCTCTGTTTTGTAATTATTTAAACATAAGTATACGTATATACAAACCCACAGTTCGGGGTCACCGAAATATTTTGGTTTTTTTATCATCCGCACTTCTTTCCTATAAAAAAAAGGAAAATTAACTGCGCAAAAGTTGCATGTTTTTTAGTACTCTAAAGGGTTGATTAAATTCATTTCAATATTAGTTACATAGAACTACTTAAATGGCTTCTTCCCAACTAACCAGAATTATATATTTATGAAATGAGCTGAAAAATACTTTTTAAAAAGGATACAGTGACTCTTTGCAAAACTGCTGGTAAGTGGTAAAACACTCACACACACGTATCCAGTGGTTTAATTATACAAACATCATTTTGTGATATAAATTTTAAATGTTGAACGCGTGCAAATGCTTAATGTTTGTTGTTTTAGCATCTTCTTTTACTTGGATGTATCTGAAGTTATTGTAGCATGAGATTTAGTTTGTATAAAATTTTTTGTTCTGCATTTTGGTGAGGAGCGCTGGATCAATTGCTTAATTTTTTCTGTATAAAAATTCGCTTTCTTATAGAAATTAAGAAAGCGAGGTAAGGAGTACTTGATCAATCATTACTGGGAATCGCTCTAGTTTTGTAATACTAATTGTATTCGTTGTTTATATTTTGGAAATAGTAATAAGTACATTTTAGAGAAATTAAGACGAGTGATGAAAATTTGTTTTCATATTTAAACAAATACGTATATGTAACGGCAGAGTATATCAAATTTTTTATTTAATGTAGTTCATATGTAATTCGTCATTGTCCTGCATTCAAACATTAGTTGCAATTAGTATTTATTTACGTAAATTCATGTATGTAAAGAGTAATACTAGGGTACAACAAGATTACCTGTGATTTATAAATTGATCCTTTTCAATATCTATCACAAGAAATAACGAAATGTTCTGTAGTTTTTATCGCATTTATATATCACTCGTTTTACCAATGTCTTATTAATTAACAAATGTCAATTATTTTGTATTGATCAAGAAAATCCAACTTAGAATCTATAATTTTAGTATTAAAATTTTGTACACAAATATTAGATTCTGATGCCATTTAAATATATTTTACAATTTTGATTCCCGAGAATATCCAGTATCTCTTTCGTAAGTTCTTTGCACGTTCTGAGAGCAGCAGAAAGTCTTTTATTATTCTTAGCTCAGCGCGGTCTTAGTTAGGCAAAGTACGTTCTACAAGTTCCAATTAACCTTAAGTCATTACACTCCAGCTGAAGTTTCTTCTATAATGTATGCATGTATTTAGTTCCATAATCGGTATCTTTAATTTACTAGCGTTATTCACCTCCGCGCAACTTACTGACATCTCTAGAAAGCAGTATACATTCTTCAAGTCCCAATCAACATTATGAATTCCTCCATAACTCATGTCCTTAGCATATTTACTCTTAAAACCATTTCATGATGATATTTAATAGTTGGTTTAATTATTCTCCCTTACTCGCAGGATTCTGACCAAAGTCTGCTCATAAGATTCGGTTTAGCTCTCACCGATCTTATTATATTAACATTAGAAGCATTAAATTTTCATCAAGTATTTTATTTTAATAGTTTTTAGCTTAATATTCGACTTTTTTTTAACCTCTGACAAGGCCTCTCTCTTCAGACGCTCTCTCATTTTTTGTTTATCTGACGTAGTCTATAGCAGGATCAGTGACTCACAGAAATCCGACTACAGAGTGTTCATAAGTTTATTAGAAAACAAGATAGATGAGGTTTAAGAAAATCCCATCTAGAGTATTCTGGAATTGGTCCGATGTGGTCTCAATGACCATTTTCTTTACTTATGCGCAGATATTTTTTAGTTGGTGCTCGAAAGTTTAGCTATGCAGTTCTTCCTTGTAAGAAATTTACATTTTTATAACAATAACAATTTTATTTTTTTTTGCGATCTTTTACACAAGATTTTATGAGAATTTCATAACTTTGTTGCAACCTAATAAATCATACAAATGTTCCATTCATTCCTGTACAGTTTCAAATAATTCTTCTTGCTCATTAACAACCTGCAAGTCACATCAATGAATGATTATATTTTAGTGGAAGTTGAATTGCTGCACTTCCATACACGATTAAAGTTTATTTTATTTTTTTCTATTTTAATTTTCTTCTAACATTAGATCTGAAATGATTCGTTATAGTCATGAATGAAGTAAAGTAATGAATGAATTTATTTTTGGTGTTTTCTTAAGCAACACGAATGTAATTTTGCATCATTTATAGGCTAAATTTAGTTGAGGTCAACATATGAAATGTACGGTCAGATAGCAGAGAATTAAATAAAAATAAATAAAACAGAAATTGTGTTAATAGCTAATATATATGTATATAGTATGATTGTACAAATTAATACTTGGCAGATAAAGTGATGGATAAGTTGCAGATAATGAAAAACCAATTTAGGGCCAAAGATTGGATGGATTTCAAAATTTAAAATTTCAAAAGAAAATTAAGTTTCTTAGATAATAAAATCCTTTCAAAGTGGTAAGATTATCTAAAAATTATGAACCCTTTATGGTTTAGAGATGAACAGAGATTATGAATATGTATTAGAAACTTTATTTGTAAAACAAAATTTTTTACAAGTCCAAATGTATTTCTTTAAAAATTCATATATTAATGTTAAATTTGCTGCATTATGTTCATACATGTATTTTTTTCTTACCTTATCTTTTATCCAAAACTTTGACTAGAATTAAATATAAAATTTTAAATTTGTTCATACAAAGACAACCCAATCTTGTGGCCAATAGAACAACAAAACCCCCTTGCATATCAAATTTCTAAAGAAATTTTTAATATTTTGAATGAAAGCAAAGTTGCTCATACTCAATGTACTTGTACTTGCAACCCACAGACTCTCGTACATGTTTGCATACGTGATGAAAATCTTCAGGTTTTTCTTTTCAAACTATAGTCCCCTCTATACCCTACAGTTATTATTACTTCTATACTTGAAAGTACAAAAAATATATGTATAAAAGGTACTTTTGAACAAGTCAAGTGTACTTGTTGTTATTGTTCTGTATATTGTATTGTGTTGAAAATCTAAGAAAAAAAATGTATGGAATAAATATTAAATCCAACCCGACAGTTATAGTCTTTTCCTAGTTTATTATTTATATATTTAAGAATCCTAAGCCCATTATAGATTTTTAATATAAAAATAAATTACTGATAAAATATCATTTAAGGATTTAAAGCTAATCTTGGCTATTCTGTTTAAAAGTCGATTATTGATAGGAAATTTTAGTTGCTGCAAAATTTGTCTTTGTTTGTTAAGTGATCTACAAATGATCTTCTTAAAAATCGATTTTTTGGTATAAATGATAAAATGTTTAATATTTTTGAGAAAATATATGAGATCAGAGACTTTTTATATTTTTAAAACCAATTCTGGATGGAATATATATGTGATAACAATACAAGTGAGTAAGAGATATTTTTTGATATTATGCAATCGATATCAATGCGTTCTTTAAGGATCTACAGTCCATTCAAGTTTAGTCCATTTACAACTGAACTTTGACTGAGATTATGAGTGATCGCTGATTTTTTCAATTTTTGAATTAGATAGTTTTTTATTGATCTTCAGCCGATTTTGGGTTTGTCATATAATCCATATTAAATGAAAAATATAAATGATCACAGATTCATTTTATAAATAAAGCGTTATTTAAATCGATTTTTGATTGACATAGTAGTGATATTATATACTCTCTTTTCAATTGAAGCTTTAATTTTAGTTTTCCATATAAAATTCAAAATTTTTTAGAGAACATGTTCAATGATATTTTCCTAAATAGAGCGCTATTTAAGGATCAGTTTACGGTACAGTGAATTAACTCCCAACGAGTAAAATGAAATAAGGCCCAATTTCATAAAAATTTATATTAAAATGAAAAAAAACTCCCTTTCGTTTAAAATGAAATAACTCCCAGTAATTAAGAGTTTTGGATTTTTTAAAATTTAAGTCCCAAAAAATGCAAAATAACTCCCAATGAAACAAATCCCAAAAAAATATGAAATAATTCCCAAGTTAACCAACAACTTTTTGTAAAATAACTTTCAATGAAATAATTCTCAACAGAAGTGAATGGGTGTTGGAAAGCTGGCCTTCGGCCGGGCGCAAGTGTCTTAAACTCTATGGTATTTCATACACCGGCTTAGCTAAATTAAGTCTTTTCTATATAAATAGACTATTTGTATTTCATGGAATTTATATAACTATGCTTTTGAACATTATGACATTTGTAAAATTGTAATAGTGTCCATACAATTATGATACTTTTAAAAATATCCAATATTCATAATCATAATGACAGAAAACACATGATGTACTGGGAAACGTTAAATCTGAAAAAGCCGGTATTGGAAATACCCCATAGTGCAAAACCCTTGCGCCCGACTGAAGGCCGGCTGTCTGTATTTAATTGAAAAATTAAATAAATCCCAACAAGAATGAAATAACTTCCCATTTTAAAATAATGTACGAAAATGAAATTACTCCCAATACATATGAAATCACTCTCAATTTTTCAACCAAATGAAATAATTCCCAACAAAATTTTTTATTGGCAGTAATTTCATATGAAATAAGTCCCTATTGGTATGGAAAATATTTTGGGTGTTATTTCATTTTACCTGTTGGGACATATTTCATTTGGGAGTTATTTCACTGTACTTCTGATGATATATTTTTGATATTTTCTCATTTCAAAAGTTATTCAAAATTAGTAAGAGAAAACGATCACTAATATATTCCCAAATGGAGCGCTATTTAAGATCAGATTACATATTTTTCATATTTTCTCCTTTTGAAGGTTATTTAAGGATTTGCGACGATTTCAGGTCTAACATATAGATATATTTATATATGAACTGACTGATTCATATACTGATAGATTCATCAAAGCACATCCTAAAAGGTTGAACCTAAAAACTGAAATTTTCAGAGTAGATGGGCCCCCCCCATCAAGGCTAAAAACGGGTAAATTCTGTAGCCTCATAACTTCTAAACTAGAAGAGTTACAAAATAGTATAAAGCTTATTGTCGGACAGGTTTTTGAAATTTTTTTAAATCACATTTTTAAATTACCCTTTATGAAATAAATGTGACAATTTATTCTTTTAACATGTGAACATTAAATGATGTACTCCCATCCCTCTTCGATATTGTCAAGTTAAATTTTTTACCGAAAGAGGAAAAATCGGAAAAAATTACAGGGACCTTTAAGTACTTGTTTAGTTTTTTGTCATTTTGAACTTATAAAACATATGTAAAACTAAGTCTCCGGTAGGTTAGTGTTCTAGTCTGGAAGACCGAGTGTGTGGGTTCGATTGCCACCCGTGATTTTTTATTATATTTATGTTACAAACATAAAAATAAACGTATAATACTTACCCACTATTGTTGTTCAAGGTATAAAAAAGTGCAATAAAATTAAAAAAAAATATATATAAATTTAATTTTTATATTTAGACATATTGTGAGTCCTCTTGTTGTTGAAGAAAGTTATAAAAAATGAACATGTAAAATGAAGGATTTAAAACCTCAACCAATACAGAGAAAAGGTAAAGTTTGAGAAAAAATAAGGACAGTGCAATGTACAATGTCTGCTTAATAATTTAAAATTTATCAAAAAGGGCTAAAATCAAAGGCGTTCAAAATTAACAAATATAAGAAATGTAGTTGTATACATATAGAAATATCTGGACGTATGAGTAACATAAATTATATTATAAAATTTATTAAAGAAATTATTATTATTTTTTACTTAAACTTATTTTTATTTTATTAAAGAGAAAATATTTTATACTTCTCTCTATTAAATAAATAAACTTTTACAGTTAAAAACAAGAAACACTTTTCCCTTTTAAGCCTTTCGTTTTTCTCTACTTTAAATACATATACTTTTATTGTCTTGTTTTAAGCCTCCATTTATACATAGTTTTTTCGTTGTTTGTTAAAATTTATTATAAATGTGAAAAATAACAGGAGGTACTAATGTGCAACGACCCAAATCAGATTCATTTGTAGCATGACACTACCAAAAAAGACCGCACACAGTAGGACTTTTAAGTAGACTTTATTATTTGTATGTAGTACGTAATTATTTGTTGCACGGCGGTGCTGCTATAACTGTCTTGTAACGGAAGATATCTTTTTGTACCGCCTGCCATTATGGCCTTTTTGCCACAACGAAAAAAAAAAGATGAACAATAATAGAACAAAATAAAATAGAAATAAAACAGAAGTATAAAAAAATTAACATAGAAACACAATAGCTGGAAGTGAAAAAAAGTTATGCATCTAAAAAGTGCATGTTATAAAGTACCAAGTATTTAGCAGGGAGGTCGTTTGGCATTTTGGTTACTATTTGTAGTAGACATAAGAGCACAGTGGTAACATTAAGAAAAGATATAGTCTAGTCTATAGTCTAGTCCATATACCGGCGGACTATTGCACTGAAAAAAATATTTGGTTATTTTTAATTTTGAAGATTAAATTGCATTACAGTAAAATGCGAATATTTATAGACAATGTGTAATCAATGTACTTAAGAATGATAATTTCTTCACATAGAAACAGCATTTCTAATTAAAATGTACAAAAAAAGTATGAAACAAGATTAACTTATTTACTTTCATTGTTATGTATTCTAGAAAATTATTTAGAGTGTACGTTGTTTTTGTAAATTATGCTCTTGCTTTTGCAAGTTGTTTTTGTTTTTTTTTCAAGTTGTGTTTGGAATTTCTTTAACAAAGCGACATCAACCTGCCTTGTTGAATGCTGTCAAGCAACTAAATAAAATATTTGTATTTTTGATGCTCTTGTTTAAAGGTTTGTATGCGATCGTGTTGTGTACATGTAATTTGCCGAAAATCTTCGTTGTCTGGTCTAGTCCTAGTCTATAGTCTAGTCCTAGTCTATAGTCTAGCCCTAGTCTATAGTCAAGTCCTAGTCTATAGTCTAGTCCTAGTCTATAGTCTAGTCCTAGTCTATAGTCTAGTCCTAGTCTATAGTCTAGTCCTAGTCTATAGTCTAGTCCTAGTCTAGAGTCTACTCCTAGTCTATAGTCTAGTCCTAGTCTAGTCTATAGTCTAGTCTAGAGTCTAGTCTATAGTCTAGTCTATAGTCTAGTCTATAGTCTAGTCTATAGTCTAGTCTATAGTCTAGTCTATAGTCTAGTCTATAGTCTAGTCTACAGTCTAGTCTATAGTCTAGTCTATAGTCTAGTCTGTAGTCTAGTCTATAGTCTAGTCTGTAGTCTAGTCTATAGTCTAGTCTATAGTCTATAACTTAGTCTAGTTGAAAGGAGGATGTATACACTTCAAATCCGAAGAAATACACCTAGGCCTCTATCGGGCCTGTTGTGCGTTCTTAACCAGTGCCACGGGTGCGAATCGAACCCACCACCTCCGGTCTGCCAGACCCGAACACTAACCACTAACCTACCGGAAGCCTTCTTTAGTATAGTTTATTCTAGTCAATTGTCTAGGCTATAATCTATTCTAAAATGTACAGTTGTGTTTCCACAATAAAAGTATATAGTAGGTAGACTTGCGACAAAAACTGTTACACTCTGATCATTTCAACCCACCGTGCACAATAATACAATCTTAGTATATATAGTGGTACATGTTTTAAGTATTTTGTTCTTGCTATTGTAGACAAAGTTCTATTGTTATTTTTTTCCTAATGAATTTAGTTAGTTTTGAAATCTTAGTTCTTAAATATATATTTCTTTTTTTCGCCTTCATTCTATTATAGTTTTATTTTATTATTATTTTTTCTTAGTGGCAACAAAAGTTTTTTGTTTCATTTACAAAATGCTTTTTACTAGATTATAAATGGTAAAAAGTTGTCTCTTAATTATGTTAAATGAAAGTTTTTTATTTTTTTCAGCTGTCATATTTAATGTTTCTTTGCAATATCATTGCAACATAGATTTAGGCCACAATTAATTTCAAAATTTGTTTAAATGTTTGTTTAAAAACATAGAAAAGGGGAAAAATATATATATTTTTTTTGTTGTAACTAATTTATGTTTATTCATTAATTATATGTTTAAAAATTTAATATGAAACCATAATCAATTTTAAAAACTTGATTAAAATTTTTGACTACTTTTTAAGGTTTTCTGCAACATAAGAACTCTTTTAAAGTAAAAGAAATGCTGCCACCTGTAGTTAGAAAGTTAATTTATCATGGCAGCTGTCAGTGTCACTATTTTAGCAGCGTTCTTTGTCGTTTGTTATTTTTACTACGGCTGTTATCATTGCAACGTCTGTTGCTGTTGTTATTTGTCTCAGTAAACACATGTACGTACATACATATGTACACATCCCTTCAAGTGAACTTATGTCACTCATTTTGATAACTGTCTACTGTCTACAATTGCTATTACCTGGAGTACCTCCTTTATTAAATGGTTCACATAGTAGTGAAATGAGGTTGTACTTCAGCAAATGTGTAAAGCTTTAGAAGGAATTGCAACAAACATACTTAATAGGTTCCGTTGGTGAGTACAATAATATTTTTTTTCCATTTTTCGCAGTTTGTGGTGATTTTGATATAAATCTGTTGTTCATAGAATTCACGAAGAAAATAATAAGCCCAGTTAATAACACAGGTCGAAAAATGTCGAAACCCTAAGGCTAAGTTAAAAGTTTTTTTTAAGATTGAGCAGCGCTGAATCCGAATCTGATTTTTTTCATAACATCTGGAATTTGAGATATCTTTTTTTAAAACGCCATTTAGTCTCTTTTGAGACATTGTAACACCGCCAGGTCAACTTTTTTGAAGAATAATGAATTATATGTGAAAGAGCATTCCATTAGCTTTAAAAAAGGCTTAACATTTGTCTTCTTTCTTCTGCGAAAAAGTCTACTCTATTAGTTTAAAAATAAAGGCTTAGTATCTGACATGTTTTGCTCTTATTATTATCTGTAATGGAGAAATGTTTGGTACAATTTGCTCTTCAAATAGTACTTTTTGAACAAAGCAATTTAGGAGACTGATGAGAATCTACAAGATGTGAGTCTTTGCTCCTTTTTAATACCCACCATTAAAAAAGATGGGGGTATACTGATTTTGTCATTCCGTTTGTAGACATCGAAATTTTGATTATAGACCTACAGAAGTATAATATTCTAGATCCTAATTAAATTCTAAGACGATCTAGCCATTTCTGTCAGTCTGTCCGTCCGTCGGTCCGTCTGTCTGGTGAAAGCACGTCCGAATGGAAAGAGCTAGAGGGTTGAAATTTTATATAAATATTTCTTATAGGTAAGATTTGTTTGGAATTGAAAATGGGTAATATCGGTCCACGTTTTCGGATAGCCCCCATACAAGTGGCCTCTCGAAAAGCTGTTAAAGCAGTCATAACTTGTTTAAAAATATGAATATAGCGATGAAATTCGACATAAGTAAGACTCTTATGATCCAAAAACACTATGCAAAATTTTATGAAGATGGGTTCATAATTGACCCTACCCCCATTAAGGTCCCCTTCACAAAAAGACTTTAATGCTCATTACTGGCTTAAAAATTCTAGTATAAAGATGAAGTTCGATATAAGTAAGTTTTATACGAGCCAGAATCTATCTAAAAAATTTTATGAGGATCGGTCTATGATTAACCCTGCCCTATAAGATCTCCTTCAGAAAATGACTGCAACGCTCATTAATGGCTTAAAATACGAGTGTAGCGATGAAATTCGACACAAATAAATTTAATACGAACCAAATTCTGTCTACCAAATTTTATGATGATCGACCCATACACCCCCCCCCCCCCCTATATAAGGTCCCCTTCAGAAAATTACTTTAACGCTTAATACTGGCCTAAAAATACGAGTATATAGATGGAATTTGAAATTATACTTTTTGAATATAGAAACTATAAACTAAACTACACAGTGCTTCTATATATAAAACATTTTGGTACTTTTACTCCCTATTTGTAAGCGAGCGTAGAAGAACTTGCCTCCAGCTACATCACCGTGTTAAAATAATGAGTTAAAAGTCTAATGAAGAATTAGTGAACAGGATTTATTAGCATTTTAACTCATTTCTTTTCAATTTAAGTTTTTCCTGGGTTATTTATAAAAAATTTCTAGATAATGTACTTAAACAAGTGTAACACGAAATTAAATTCATCAGTAAATGAAACACAGATTTCAATTATTTTTCTTCAATTAACATTTAATTTGTTTCCAACATTTTTTTCTATAATAATTTTAATTTGTTTATCTACTTAAACACTTTTTCCCACCTACTCTTAAACAAAATTTTTCGACCTTTAATTTCATCTGCACATAGTTTGTTGCCTTTATTTTAGTTCTGTGTTTTTGCTGTGTTTTTTTTCTCTTCTACATGTTAAATACTAATTGTTTGCTCAAATCAAACTTTTGTATATGCCATAGTCGAAAATTGCGTTAACTCCGTGATAAGATTGTTTAATTAAGTTAAATATTATTTTGAAAGAGAAAAGTATATGGCGCAAATAATTTCGTTAGTTTTAGTAAGTATTTGTTCATTTTCAATTTCAATGAAATTCTATATGAACATATAAATTTGCCATTTAAGAAAATACTTACTACTGTTACAACGACAACATATACTTATATACAGCTACAATTAAAAGGAGACACCAACACATATCCAAACTTAATCACAACTACATATACACTTTAGTATATGTATATTATTTAAGTATAGTTCACACTATAAATGTAACGCGTTAATTTCATACCAAATAATGGGCGGGTGGTAGTAAAAACTTCCTTCCATAGTTATGCACATATTTTGTTGCTTTAACTTCGTATTGTAAATGAAGAAAAAAATTTGAAGGAGTAAACTTCTACTAACACACGTTCCTGAAATGCATACATTGTAAGAAAATTTATTTATTTTGTAATCTAATTTAAGCGAAAAACAAAATAATTTATTTAGAAATTTCAAGGGAAAAGTTTTAAATAAACAAATATTATATATATTTTTTTCGAATTACTTCAAGTTTGATTGCATATACATTTTCTGTATGTGCTTGATTCATCGAAGTATCATAATTTGATTATACTCTCAGTGTATGATGGTATTAATGAAATAAACATTTTTGATTTAAGTCGAATATTTGGTATACTTTAAAACATATCCTAAGTTGTAGGGAAGCTATTTATTAGTTTTCCTAATCTGAATTTGAAAAATATTGCAGACTTTTTCTTGATGTTTAGAGTTTAAATCTGACTAAGAACAATATCTATCAATTTGATGGACTCTTTTGAAACTGTAAAGATTGCTATGTGGAACTCTTTGTATATAGAGCAGGCGTATGTAACTATAAAAGTTTTGGCCCTTTAATAATCACCCGATAATGAATCCACTTATTCACATAAGCTTAGAACTTTAAAGAACTTTAACTTGATGAATTTTTAGATCCAACACTTGGCTCATGCTTTAGCTTGCTAAATTTTTCGTTATTGACTTCACTTAATTCTTAAAGTCTGTTTTTCTTGAAAAATGTAAGAGATACAAGCAAAAATTAGTTTTTTGACCAAAAATAGATTTTTTGAGTGAAAACATAAAAGTCAGTTTTTCTCGAAAACTATAAGAGATACAGCAAAAACAAGCGAAATCTGTGATCACTTTTATTTCCAACCAAAAAAATATTTTTTGAGTGAAAACATAAAAGTCCGTTTTCCTCGAAAACCATAAGAGATACAGCAAAAACAAGCGAAATCTGTGATCACTTTTATTCCCCACCAAAAAAATATTTTCTGAGTGAAAACATAAAAGTCCGCTTTTCTTGAAAACTATAAGAGATACAGCAAAAACAATCGAAATCTGTGATCACTTTAATTTCCCAACAAAAATGTATTTTTGAGTGAAAACATAAAAATTCGTTTTTCTCGAAAACTATAAAAGATACAGCAAAAACAAGCGAAATCTGTTATCATTTTTCCATCAGAAATGGTTTTTTGAGTGAAAACATAAAAGTCAGTTTTTCTCGAAAACTATAAGAGATACAGCAAAAACAAGCGAAATCTGTGATCTCTTTAATTTCCCACAAAAATGTATATTTTGAGTGAAAACTCAAAAATGTATTTTTTGAGTGAAAACATAAAAGTCAATTTTTCTCGAAAACTATAATTTAATTTCCGAACAAAAATGTATTTTTGAGTGAAAACATAAAAGTCCATTTTCTCGAAAACTATAAGAGATACAGCAAAAATAAGCGAAATCTGTGATCACTTTAATATCCGAACAAAAATTTATTTTTTTGAGTGATAACATAAAAGTCCGTTTTTCTCTAAAACTATAAGAGATACAGCAAAAACAAGCGAAATCTGTGATCACTTTAATTTCCCCACAAAAATGTATATTTTGAGTGAAAACATCAAAGTCCGTTTTTCTCGAAAACTATAAGAGATACAACAAAAACAAGCGAAATCTGTGATCACTTTTTTTTCCAGCAAAAATGAGTTTTTTGACCAAAAATAGATTTTTTGAGTGAAAACAAAAAAGTATGTTTTTCTCGAAAACTATAAGAGATACAGCAAAAATAATTAAAATCTGTGATCACTTTAATCTCACAACAAAAATGTATTTTTTGAGTGAAAACATAAAATCTGTGATCACTTTAATTTCCCCACAAAAATGTAAATTTTGAGTGAAAACATCAAAGTCGGTTTTTTCGAAAACTATAAGAGATACAGCACAAACAAGCAAAATCTGTGATCACTTTAATTTCCCAACAAAAATGTATATTTTGAGTATAAGAGATACAGCAAAAACAAGCGAAATCTGTGATCACTTTAATTTCTTAACAAAAATTTATTTTTGAGTGAAAACATAAAAGTCCATTTTTCTCGAAAACTATAAGAGATACAGCAAAAATAAGCGAAATCTGTGATCACTTTAATATCCGAACAAAAATTTATTTTTTTGAGTGATAACATAAAAGTCCGTTTTTCTCGAAAACTATAAGAGATACAGCAAAAACAAGCGAAATCTGTGATCACTTTAATTTCCCTACAAAAATGTATATTTTGAGTGAAAACATAAAAGTCAGTTTTTCTCGAAAACTATAAGAGATACAGCAAAAACAATCGAAATCTGTGATCACTTTAATTTCCCAACAAAAATGTATTTTTTTGAGTGAAAACATAAAAATTTTTTTCTCGAAAACTATAAAAGATACAGCAAAAACAAGCGAAATCTGTGATCACTTTAATTTCCCTACAAAAACGTATTTTTTGAGTGAAAACATCAAAGTCCGTTTTTCTCGAAAACTATAAAAGATACAGCAAAAACAATCGAAATCTGTGATCACTTTAATTTCCCAACAAAAATGTATTTTTTGAGTGAAAACATAAAAGTCCATTTTTCTCGAAAACTATAAGAGATACAGCAAAAACAAGCGAAGTCTGTGATCACTTTAATTTCCGAACAAAAATTTATTTTTTTGAGTGAAAACGTAAAAGTCCGTTTTTTTCGAAAACTATAAGAGATACAGCAAAAACAAGCGAAATCTGTGATCAGTATAATTTTTGAACAAAAATTTATTTTTTGAGTGAAAACATAAAAATCCGTTTTTTTCGAAAACTGTAAGAGATACAGCAAAAACAAGCGAAATCTGTGATCACTTTTATTTTCCACCAAAAATAAGTTTTTTGACCAAAAATGGATTTTTTGGGTGAACACATAAAAGTCCATTTTTCTCGAAAACTATAAGAGATACAGCAAAAACAAGCGAAATCTGTGATCACTTTTATTTTCCAGCAAAAATGAGTTTTTTTTGACCAAAAATGGATTTTTTGAGTGAAAAAAAGTCTGTTTTTCTCGAAAACTATAAGAGATACAGCAAAAATAATTAAAATCTGTGATCACTTTAATCTCACAACAAAAATGTATTTTTTGAGTGAAAACATAAAAGTCCGTTTTTCTCGAAAACTATAAGAGATACAGCAAAAACAAGCGAAATCTGTGATCTCTTTAATTTCCCCACAAAAACGTATATTTTGAGTGAAAACATCAAAGTCCGTTTTTCTCGAAAACTATAAGAGATACAACAAAAACAAGCGAAATCTGTGATCACTTTTATTTTCCAGCAAAAATGAGTTTTTTTGACCAAAAATGGATTTTTTGAGTGAAAACAAAAAAGTCTGTTTTTCTCGAAAACTATAAGAGATACAGCAAAAATAATTAAAATCTGTGATCACTTTAATCTCACAACAAAAATGTATTTTTTGAGTAAAAACATAAGAGTCCATTTTTCTCGAAAACTATAAGAGATACAGCAAAAACAAGCGAAATCTGTGATCACTTTAATTTCCCCACAAAAATGTAAATTTTGAGTGATAACATCAAAGTCGGTTTTTTCGAAAACTATAAGAGATACAGCATAAACAAGCAAAATCTGTGATCACTTTTATTTCCCACCAAAAAAAATATTTTTTGAATGGAAACATAAAAGTCCGTTTTTCTCGAAAACTATAAGAGATACAGCAAAAACAAGCGAAATCTGTGATCACTTTTATTTCCCACAAAAAAATATTTTTTGAGTGAAAACATAAAAATTCGTTTTTCTCGAAAACTATAAAAGATATAGCAAAAACAAGCGAAATCTGTGATCACTTCTATTTACCACCAAAAATGAGTTTTTTGACCAAAAATGGATTTTTTGGGTGAACACATAAAAGTCCGTTTTTCTCGAAAACTATAAGAAATACGACAAAAACAAATCTGTGATCATTTCTATCTGTGATAGATTTTTTGAGTGAAAACATAAAAGTCAGTTTTTCTCGAAAACTATAAGAGATACAGCAAAAAACAGCGAAATCTGTGATCACTTTTATTTTCTACTGAAATGATTTTTTGAGTGAAAACATAAAAGTCCGTTTTTCTCGAAAACTATAAGAGATACAGCACAAACAAGCAAAATCTGTGATCACTTTTATTTCCCACCAAAAAAATATTTTTTGAGTGAACACATAAAAGTCCGCTTTTCTCGAAAACTATAAGAGATACAGCAAAAACAATCGAAATCTGTGATCACTTTAATTTCCCAACAAAAATGTATTTTTTGAGTGAAAACATAAAAATTCGTTTTTCTCGAAAACTATAAAAAATACAGCAAAAACAAGCGAAATCTGTGATCATTTTTCCATCAGAAATGGTTTTTTGAGTGAAAACATAAAAGTCAGTTTTTCTCGAAAACTATAAGAGACGCAGCAAAAACAAGCGAATTCGGTGATCACTTTTATTTCCCGCCAAAAAATATTATATTGAGTGAAAACATAAAAGTCCGTTTTTCTCGAAAACTATAAGAGATACAGCAAAAACAATCGAAATCTGTGATCTCTTTAATTTCCGAACAAAAATGTATTTTTGAGTGAAAACATAAAAGTCCATTTTTCTCGAAAACTATAAGAGATACACAAAAACAAGCGAAATCTGTGATCACTTTTATTATCTACCAGAAAAAGATGTTTTGAGTGAAAACATAAAAGTCCGTTTTTTTCGAAAACTATAAGAGATACAGCAAAAACAAGCGAAAGCTGTGATCACTTTTATTTTCCACCGAAAGTGAATTTTGAGTGAAAACATAAAAATCCGTTTTTCTCGAAAACTATAAGAGATACAGCAAAAGTAAGCGAAATCTGTGATCACTTTTATTTCCCACCAGAAAAAGATGTTTTGAGTGAAAACATAAAAGTCCGTTTTTTCGAAAACTATAAGAGATACAGCAAAAACAAGCGAAATCTGTGATCACTTTAATTTCCGAACAAAAATTTATTTTTTTGAGTGAAAACATAAAAGTCCGTTTTTCTCGAAAACTATAAGAGATACAGCAAAAACAAGCGAAATCTGTGTTCACTTTTATTTCCCAACAAAAATTTATTTTTTTGAGTGAAAACATAAAATAGTTTTCTCGAAAACTATAAAAGATACAGCAAAAACAAGCGAAATCTGTGATCACTTTTATTTCCCATCAGAAATGGTTTTTTTGAGTAAAAACATAAAAGTCCGTTTTTCTCGAAAACTATAAGAGATACAGCAAAAACAATCGAAATCTGTGATCACTTTAATTTCCCCACAAAAATGTATTTTTTGGGTGAAAACATAAAAGTCCATTTTTCTCGAAATATATAAGAGATATAGCAAAAACAAGCGAAATCTGTGATCACTTTAATTTCCCAACAAAAATGTATATTTTGAGTGAAAACATCAAAGTCCGTTTTTCTCGAAAACTATAAGAGATACAGCAAAAACAATCGAAATCTGTGATCACTTTAATTTCCCCACAAAAATGTATTTTTTGAGTGAAAACATAAAAGTCCGTTTTTCTCGAAAACTATAAGAGATACACAAAAACAAGCGAAATCTGTGATCACTTTTATTTACCACCAAAAATGAGTTTTTTGACCAAAAATTAATTTTTTGGGTGAACACATAAAAGTCCGTTTTTCTCGAAAACTATAAGAGATACCTCAAAAACAAGCGAAGTCTGTGATCACTTTAATTTCCGAACAAAAATTTATTTTTTTGAGTGAAAACATAAAAGTCCGTTTTTTTCGAAAACTATAAGAGATACAGCAAAAACAAGCGATATCTGTGATCACTTTTATTTCCCTCCAAAAAATATTATATTGAGTGAAAACATAACAGTCCGTTTTTCTCGAAAACTATAAGAGATACAGCAAAGACAAGCCAAGTCTGTGATCACTATAATTTCCCACCAGAAAAAGATGTTTTGAGTGAAAACATAAAAGTCCGTTTTTTCGAAAACTGTAAGAGATACAGCAAAAACAAGCGAAATCTGTGATCACTTTTATTTCCCACCAGAAAAAGGTGTTTTGAGTGAAAACATAAAAGTCCGTTTTTTTTCGAAAACTATAAGAGATACAGCGAAATCTGTGATCACTTTAATTTCCGAACAAAAATTTATTTTTTTGAGTGAAAGCATAAAAGTCCGTTTTTCTCGAAAACTATAAGAGATACAGCAAAAACAAGCGAAATCTGTGATCACTTTTATTTTCCGTCAAAAAATATTTTTTGAGTGAAAACATAAAAGTCCGTTTTTCTCGAAAACTATAAAAGATACAGCAAAAACAAGCGAAATCTGTAATCACTTTTATTTCGATCAAAAATGAGTTTTTTGACCAAAAATGGATTTTTTGGGTGAACATATAAAAGTCCGTTTTTCTCGAAAACTATAAGAGATACAACAAAAACAAGCTAAATCTGTGATCACTTTTATTTCCAATCAGAAATGGTTTTTTGAGTGAAAACATAAAAGTCAATTTTTCTCGAAAACAATAAGAGATACAGCAAAAGCAAGCGAAATCTATGATCAACTTTAGTTTCCCGCCAAAAAAATATTATATTGAGTGAAAACATAAAAGTCCATTTTTCTCGGAAACTAAAAGAGATACAGCAAAAATAAGCGAAATCGGTGATCACTTTTATTTCCCGCCAAAAAATATTATATTAAGTGAAAACATAAAAGTCCATTTTTCTCGAAAACTATAAGAGATACAGCAAAAACAATCGAAATCTGTGATCACTTTAATTTCCGAACAAAAATGTATTTTTTGAGTGAAAACATAAAAGTCCATTTTTTTCGAAAACTATAAGAAATACAGCAAAAACAAGCGAAGTCTGTGATCACTTTAATTTCCGAACAAAAATTTATTTTTTTGAGTGAAAACATAAAAGTCCGTTTTTTTCGAAAACTATAAGAGATACAGCAAAACAAGCGAAATCTGTGATCACTATAATTTTTGAACAAAAATTTAAGTATTTTTTGAGTGAAAACATAAAAGTCCGTTTTTTTCGAAAAGCGAAGTCTGTGATCACTTTAATTTCCGAACAAAAATTTATTTTTTTGAGTGAAAACATAAAAGTCCGTTTTTCTCGAAAACTATAAGAGATACAGCAAAAACAATCGAAATCTGTGATCACTTTAATTTCCCCACAAAAATGTATATTTTGAGTGAAAACATCAAAGTCCGTTTTTCTCGAAAACTATAAGAGATACAGCAAAAACAATCGAAGTCTCTGATCACTTTAATTTCCGAACAAAAATTTATTTTTTTGAGTGAAAACATAAAAGTCCGTTTTTTTTTTCGAAAACTATGATCACTTTAATTTCCCAACAAAAATGTATTTTTTGAGTGAAAACATAAAAGTCCATTTTTCTCGAAAACTATAAGAGATACAGCAAAAACAAGCGAAGTCTGTGATCACTTTAATTTCCGAACAAAAATGTATTTTTTGAGTGAAAACATAAAAGTCCGTTTTTCTCGAAAACTATAAGAGATACAGCAAAAACAAGCGAAATCTGTGATCACTTTTATTTTTCGCCAAAAATGAGTTTTTTGACCAAAAATGGATTTTTTGGGTGAACACATAAAAGTAAGTTTTTCTCGAAAACTATAAGAGATACAGCAAAAACAAGCGAAATCTGCGATCACTTTTATTTCCCACCAGAAATGGTTTTTTGAGTGAAAACATAAAAGTCTGTTTTTCTCGAAAACTATAAGAGATACATCAAAAACAAGCGAAATCCGTGATCACTTTTATTTTTCAACAAAAAATCTGTGATCACTTTTAATTCCCACCAGAAATGGTTTTTTGAGTGAAAACATAAAAGTCAGTTTTTCTCGAAAACTATAAGAGATACAGCACAAACAAGCAAAATCTGTGATTACTTTTAATTCCCACCAAAAAAATATTTTTTGAGTGAAAACATAAAAGTCCGCTTTTCTCGAAAACTATAAGAGATACGGCAAAAACAATTTACCACCAAAAATGAGTTTTTTGACCAAAAATGGATTTTTTGGGTGAACACATAAAAGTCCGTTTTACTCGAAAACTATAAGAGATACAGCAAAAACAAGCTAAATCTTTGATCACTTTTATTTCCCATCAGAAATGGTTTTTTGAGTGAAAACATAAAAGTCCGTTTTTCTCGAGATACATCAAAAACAAGCGAAATCTGTGATCACTTTAATTTCCCAACAAAAATGTATTTTTTGATTGAAACCATAAAAGTCCGTTTTTCTCGAAAACTATAAGAGATACAGCAAAAACAAGCGAAATCTGTGACCACTTTTATTTACCATCAAAAATGAGTTTTTTTTTTGGCCAAAAATGGATTTTTTGGGTGAACACATAAAAGTCCCTTTTTTGTCGAAAACTATAAGAGATGCAGCAAAAACAAGCTATATCTGTGATCACTGTAATTTCCCAACAAAAATGTAGTTTTTGAGTAAAAACATAAAAGTCCATTTTTCTCGAAAACTATAAGAGATACATCAAAACAAGCGAAATCTGTGATCACTTTTATTTCTCATCAGAAATGGTCTTTTGAGTGAAAGCATAAAAGTCCGTTTTTCTCGAAAACTATAAGAGATACAGCAAAAACAACATTTCTGTTTCCTACTGAAAATGGATTTTTTGAGTGAAAACATAAAAGTCCGCTTTTCTCGTAAACTATAAGAGATACAGATATTTTTAGAGAAATCATTACATTTATTAAGTTATACCCTTCTCGAAGATATTCCTCTGATCGATAGCGTTACCAATAATATCCGAAGTAGCATGCAGTAGAACTTTATTAAAAACTTTAACACAGACACATATTCCCCAAACAGTATATAAAAAACTTTAACACATACACACTTAAAACGTTTTATATACATACAAACAAAAGTTTGTTGCAAGTATTAAGTGAAGGAAAATAAGAAATATAGAACAAATTACAAGTTAAAAAAGGAAAAAAAAAACAATATAAAGAAATAAAAGATGAACAACTTTAAATCCGCGCTGAAAATCCGATTAATACGGATTGAATTTCTACTAAATATTCTTGTATAAAAACAGCAGAAGACAGAAAGTGGAAGAACCTTAAGAGAATATGTATTTGTTTGTAGAGAATGCACAGTTTTTTTTTTTGTCTGTTATACTACTCTTGTATATGTGTGTGTGTGTGTGAATAAAACGTATGTATTTGTACTGCATTTCCAAGTAGTTTTACAAAGTGTTTGAGTATACTTATTGGGTACTATTTTATTTTTGAAATGTTGAACTAGTTTTGGATCAATTGTTAACAGAGTTCAAGAAAATAGTCACTTTATAGTTCCTAAGTAATCTGGGTAGGCGACAATTTAATTTCTTTTGCTATATCTTAGTATGTTATTGAACATACCAAATCTAAACTATTACACAGTCAATTATTATTTGAAGTAGGTAGTAGGTCTTAGTCTGTAAAATTTCAAGTAATGTCCGATACATCTACTTTAGAACTGCTGGGTGTGTTTGCTTTTGAACGGAACAAAAATCATTGAAAATATAAAACAAGTTCACATGTGACTGCGCACATTAATGTAAGAACTTTGTCTTTAAAAGTTTATTTCTTTTTCTTATACTTTTTGCTATAACAGGGTTAAAAGTACAACTTATAGTTTTTTTTTTGTACATCGAATGTTTGCATGAGTTTTGTACGAGTGTATCGGAGTAAATCTTTGAATATATTTGTGTGCATGAATATGGGTTAAATTAACTTATTTTGCTCAAACTATCATTTGGGTAACGCAATAATGAATGGATTTATATGAACGTTTTCTTGTTTGTTGTTTTGTACCCTACTCTAGCATTAATTGTAGGAAGGAAGTGTAAGTTTTTATGATGTTTGTAACTAACACAATTATTGGTTCAATAGCTGACATAAGTGTGATCAAAATCCTTCTCTAAGATTATTTAATTTATTTTTTCGCTGAACTTTGTTAGTTAAATTTAATTCGAATCAGTGTATTCGTAGTGATTTGTTTAAAATCGATCATAGAGATCATAGAAAACAAATTATAGTTAATAACAAATATCGGTAGGAATCGTAGGGGTCTTCATCCATTCTAAAATATATTAATGTATGGTATTATAAAGGCGACCATTGTCATGTATAATTTCTTACTTATTTCTCTTCAGTTTTCTGAATACAAACACAATTTAGTGGAAACTAATGTGTTACTGTGATTTTTGTCTTAATAAATTTTAATATTGTGTTCCTTAAAGAATGATTAAATTTGATTTTGGTTGAAGTTAAAACTAAAGTCAAACATTATTTTCTGGATTTCTTTTTTTTTTGGTATGGTGTAAATATTTTGAATACATAAATAACATTAAAAAATCCAACTTTTGTTGGGGTAAAATTCAACAGATACTTAAAAAACAACGAACTAAGTGTTTTGCATTTCCCTTAACTAAAATAATTTTCTAAATATTTCCTTGTGAAATAGTTAACTGAGTGTTAAAAAGTTTTTTACTTGTTTTTATATTTACTAAAATTAAGCGTTTTAATTTAAAGGGAACATTAAATGATAAATCAGATTTCTATAAAAAAATACTTTAAAGCAATAGCTAAGAAGCATTTCAATGTAGTTTCATAGAATTTACTAAAAACGGTACTTACTAAAAGGTATATTTTGAAACACTTCCAAAATATACTCCGAAAAGCAGTTAATTAACTACGAAAATTGTCGTACCACTACTATGTTCTACTTTAATTAACTCTTTCTCTATTCCTCAGATACTAGTTGTTACCCCATATCTATATCTGTGTTATATTTATATATGTACTTTCATTTTTTTGGTTTTTTATCTTCAGTATAAATCATCTAACTAAACTACTAATCTATTATTGAGTATCCAATGTACACTTCATTAGATGAAAATGTGAGTGTGTTTCTATCTTCTATATTTATTTGTTTATACTCTCGTATAAGTATTGTTTGTTTGTGTGTTTATAAATATTTTATATTGCCATTTTTTTAATAATCCTTTTTTATTTATAACCTTTTCAAATATAGTTTCAGTTATTTTTTTTTTTCTTTCAATTTTATGTGTGCACATTTTCGCTCTGTATTATTTTCCAATAAACTGTTAGTTGTTGGCACATTTTCAGCAGAACCATAGTGTACGTTTCGATTGATGGCAGTTGTGGTAGTGGATTACTTGTATGCGTTCAAAAGATTATGCCTAAAAAAGGTGTTAATAATAACGAATAAAGATTTGCCTATAAAATACTTTATCCTGATCTACACCTAAGGCTATAAAATGATCTATTATCTATATTATTGGCTTATTTACAGTCAATGCTATGTATTTATATACATATATCTAAAGTCAGCAATATAGACTAATCTGTAGCCTTGATCATAGAATGATCTATAATCTATAATGCAAATTGGTCTATAGTCTAGACTACATATTGATATATAGTCTAGACTACAGATTGATCTATAGTCTAGACTACAGATTGATCTATAGTCTAGACTACAGATTGATCTATAGTCTAGACTACAGATTGATCTATAGTCTAGACTACAGATTGATCTATAGTCTAGACTACAGATTGTTATATAGTCAAGACTACAGATTGATCTATACAAATTGATCTATACAGATTGATCTATAGTCTAGAATACAGATTGATCTATAGTCTAGACTACAGATTGATCTATAGTCTAGACTACAGATTGATCTATAGTCTAGACTACAGATTGACCTATAGTCTAGACTACAGATTGATCTATAGTCTAGACTACAGATTGATCTATAGTCTAGACTACAGATTGATCTATAGTCTAGACTACAGATTGTTCTATAGTCTAGACTACAGATTGATCTATAGTCTAGACTGCAGATTGATCTATAGTCTAGACTACAGATTGATCTATAGTCTAGACTACAGATTGATCAATAGTCTAGACCACAGATTAAAATATAGTGTATATTATAAATTGATTTATAGTCTATACTATAGACTGATCTATAGTTTAGACTATAGACTGATCTACAGTTTTGATTATAAATTGATCTATGGTGAAGACTTTAGATTTTTTCACATTTTTGACTTTAGATCAGATTATAGTCTTAAAAATAGATCTGTCTAGAACAGTTTAAATTCTTGATTATATATGAATGTATATTAATGGCACTAGACTGAACAAAAGTCATAACCACAGTCAAGATTAGAGAGCTATCGCTAGTCAGTACCGATATATGTATGTATGATCAAGACAGTAAGCTGATTTATAGCTCAGGAAGGAATTATATAAATTTTAAACTGCAGACTGATTTAATAAAGGTTCTAAACACTGATCTATAGTTAAGTTTTGTAATACTAGAGAATATAGACTCCATAATCTACCCAACATATTGATGATCATAAACTGATATTTAGTTAAAACTATAAACAGATCTCTATCAATGATTATATAATGACCTGTGCTCAGGATCTTTAGTGAAGACAGAAGAGTGATCCTAAGGCAGTCTTGCCTTTGTCGTGGCCATAAGCTGATTCCTGTCTATAGTCGAAGCAATAGATTATAGTTGAGTCTCAAATTTAACGCCTCCATCTAGAAAACCCATTTTTCATATGCTGGCAAAATTCCAATCTTTCAGTTTATTATTGTTGGCATTGTTGCTATTTTCAGCAAATATTTTTCGCCTTTACGGCTCTTGTTGTAGCTACTGTTATTACAGCTATTGCTGTCGTTGTCTATAGATAATCCTTAACAATGTAACGGACTGCCTGACTGACTACAATAAGCTACACTTCATTTAGTTCCAATACCACTTTACAACAATCAATCGTGCATATTCCTGTTTCATTTTGTATGTATATACATACATGCAGACGCACAAATACAATAGACTCACCTACACTAACAAATCCAAAGCAAACACTTTAATGAACATTTGCAGTTGCAAGAGGTGTTTGTATAACATATCTTTATTTATTTGTACTGTAGTGTAATTAATTTTAGGCTTGTAGTTTTATTTCACCCTTCTTTTTTTTGGAAAAAAATCATTGTTTTTTATTTCAATAAAAAAAAAAAACAGAAATGAAATGAACTGCATGTATTATTTATTATATTCAAGTCATTTATGTTTGATACTATTCAACAAATACGATTACATTCACACATCCTTATAAATACTAAATGTGTGTCACAATGAGAAAAAAAAAAACTTATAAAACATTTGTTAACATGATGATGATTGTATTATTTATTGTGTGCCAAAAATGCAAACAGTGAAAAACAATAGAAATAATAGAACAAAAAGTTCTTTGTATGTGTACTATATATACACACTCAATTTATGCCAAATAGATAAAACTTTAAACAATTGCAATATTTTGCAACACATAGACATAAAACACAAGGTCAATAGAATAACAACAATTGATCTATTGATTTGCTTTTTTTTTTTTTTGAATATTTATGTATAAATTGACTAAAATAGTTGTAAAGAAACTAAATTAGGTTGTGTGTTAGATTTGTTTTAACTTAATGAGTTTTAATTACTTTAGAATAGAATATATACTATTGACAGTCAAAACAGTCGACCTGACTGGTCCATAGTCCAGACCATAGACTACAATTAAGACTGTTGATTTGCTTAGTATTAAGACTGGACTATTGATAAGTGTATATTTTATAGACTTGTTTGTAGTCTAGATTATAGATTTATCCAGACAATAGATTGGTCAGTAATACAGTTTACTGTCTAACTATAAATTGACCTATTGTCTAGACTAAAAAGTGGTCCAAGACTTGTCTGTAAATCGGAATATATTCTGTCCATAATATGGATTATAGACCAGTCTATAGTCGCTCTATAGGTCAGACTATTGACTATAGACTAGATTATAGACTATCTATAGACCAGACTATAGACTATCATGGTGTCTTTAGTCAAGATAATAGACTGCTCTAAAGTTCAAACTTTAGACTGGTCTTTACTATAGATTGATCTGTATACCAGACTTGTTTATATTCTACGTTATTGTCTGTCGATAGTGAATGTATAGTCCTGCCAATAGACCAATAGAACAAGCTAGAAAACACACTATAGTCTTCACTGTAGTACAGCCTATGAGCTTGTATAATAAACATTCTTTTCACAGAATTAATGTATTTATAGTTCAGATCTGACTATGGTCTACTTAACCTTAACTATGTACCAGTTTAAAATTTTAACGGACGTTCTGGTAGTTGTCAGAATGTAATTCCAATATGAAAATACATGTGTATATAACTAAAAGATAAATTTAATTTTGTTTGTGCTACATTATTAATTAATTAAATGATTTCTTTCTCTTTAGGATTTAATGTAAAATTTAAATAACTTTAATTGCCATTAACACATAATTTTTCCTTAACTTTATTGCAAAATACAACTTTCACAGTTTATAACTTTAATCCTTTAGATCTTGACCTCCTATTACAAAAACCAACATACAGACAGACACACAAATACATATTTTTTTGTTAGATTCATCGATGAACCCTATTTAAGTACTTTAAGTACAATGTAAGTAGCTATGTAGTTTAGCTAAATTTAAATTTGTTATAAAAAATTAATGTTTAACCTCTAACTTGATTAGAATGTGGTACTTTTATTTTTTTGATTTTAACATACATTCGAAGAGTTAATTTTAACTCTAGAAAAACAGACAGCGCATGTCTGTTAGGAAAATATAAGAGTTTACACTGGAAATTCAGTCGGTGAAAGAACATTTTTTACTAGTTTCAACATTTTTCTTTATACTTAAGTTAGTTGTAGACTAAAGCTCCTAATAACAGGCAGGTGTCACCCAGGTTTCAGGAAATATTTTTACGTGTTTTTCCTAAGCAAATCATGTCTTAAATAACGAACTTATTGAAGTGCATAAAAACGTTCTACTTACAATTTAATTTATTATTTTAGGTTTTGTGGTACTTCCGAGAATAAATTATAAATTTGTTTTGTAATATTCCTTTTGCCAGTTTGTTATATTACTAAGAATTTGGATTGAATAGAAATATGAATTATGAGGAAATTGTTTAGCTTCTTTTTGTGCATTTTGTTGAATTTTCTAAATTGAAAACAATTTAAGCTTAAATACCTTTGATATTGTAATATTTTGTACATATTCTCTAGAATTTATTTTAAATAGAAATTATTATTATACAATTTTAATGCTAATTGGGCATTAATGAGAAGTATTACTTTGCTTAGTAACTAAGTTAAATTATGAATATTATTATTTTTAAAGTAGTGCTTGCCACTAACCAAATTTTAAACATACCAAATATTTGACACAAACTACGAAAATCGTTTAAAGTCTAGTCTATAGTGTAGTCTATAGTCTATAGTCTAGTCTATAGTCTAGCCTATAGTCTGGTCTGTAGTCTAGTCTATAGTGTAGTCTATAGTCTATTCTATAGTCTAGTCTATAGTCTAGTCTATAGTCTAGTCTATAGTCTAGTCTATAGTCTAGTCTATAGTCTAGTCTATAGTCTAGTCTATAGTCTAGTCTATAGTCTAGTCTATAGTCTAGTCTATAGTCTAGTCTATAGTCTAGTCTATAGTCTAATCTATATAAATATGCAAAATAACTCCTAATGAAACAAATACCAATAACATGAAATAATTCTCATGTTAACCAATAAATTTGTGTAAAATAACGTTTAAAGAAATAATTCCCAACAGAAGTGATATAACTCCTAACTCCTTATGAATGTGTGTAGGGCAGTCGGCATTCAGCTGGGCGCAAGAATGAAAAACCTAATTTTTCAACCAAATAAAATAATTCTCTACCAAAATTTTTATTGGAAGTAATTTTATGAAATAAGTTTCCAAAAAAATTTAGGAGTAATTTCATATGAAAAAAGACTTTATTTGTATGGTATGGATATTACATGTTGGGAGATATTTCATTTGAGAGTTACCTCTATAGTCTAGTCTATTGTCGGGTCTATAGTCTGGTCAATAGTATATCTACATATTTAATTGGAACAATTCCTATTGCTTTTTATTATGATTCGGTGCTGATAGTAATGTGGGTCGATTTAAAGAAATAATGTACTTATTTCGTAATATTGAGTACATAATTTTCATAAATTTGTGAATTCTGTAAGTATGCTACATATTATTTAGTGCTTTCATATTTTTTCTTTGAATTTATGGAATTTACTATTAAAATTATTATAAAACTTTATACAGCAAATTATTTAAGATACATGCTCCACATTTAAAGGATTCCATAGACTGAAATGCATATTAACATGCAAAAATGTATATTAAATATACTTACATGTGTATGTAGATGTACATTTGTATATATGTGTCTTCATCTACATAACAGTGCAGACAGAAAAACAAAACATAAATAAAGATAAAAAAGAGCAGAAATATTCTCAGATATTTCAATCTATCATAGTATCATATGCACAGTAGCAAAAAAAGGCATACCAAACCATAAAAATAGCCCAGCACTTTTACAAGGAGTCAATCTATTTTTTCAAAATCTAGTACCAATTGTAATAAACTTTAATTATAAGTATACTTTGCTAAATAATTTTACGAGGCAGCTATTGTATCTATAAGATTAGTCATTTAGTCTGCCTTGAAACTGCCGGGACGAAAAAATGAAACAAATAGAAAAGTAATAGTAAAAGTCAGAAAAGGTAACAAAAAGGAAAGCAAAACATACAATAGAAAAAAAATAAAATATGTACATGCTACCAAATAGCAGCCAAACATACCAACATTATGTTTATCAACATTTTACAACCCACATTCCTAGCCATAGTCAGTCCGTCACTCAGTCAGTCAAGCATATCTAGATACCTCAACCAACAAGTTTTTTCTACAATAAGCATAAAATTTAATTTGTTTTCATTTTCTATATAGAAACAGAACAACAATAACCACAAATATCTATGCAGTCAGTCTATCCGTCTGACAGTCATTCGTTTAAACATTCGCACATAAATAGAACTTACATTTTACTATTTCATACATTTATACCTTGTTTATGTATGTGTGTTGATTTTTTGCATGATTTTTCCCTAGATAAATAAATATTTAAGTTGTGGCCGTTTAAAAAATTATATAATATTTAAAATTTTAACAAAGATATAGATGTGCAAATGTATGAAAAAAATCATAAATAATTTATTCCCATTTGTTTATCTATAAATTATTTAATTTATGTAGTTTTTTTTCTCTATTTTCTATAAATAAATATTATTTTTTCAAAAGTTGTGATTTATAAGCCCAAATGTAAATAAAACAATTGTGATGATGATTTTGTTTTTTTAATTTTCTTTTTAGGTAAATATTTACTACCGTATAATTTCCTACCAAATATAATGTTATGGAAAAATTTTTATTTGAAATTGTTTATGTTTATATAATCGTTAAGAAGAGAAAAAAATTTGCTGATGTTTTAATTTGAAGGGCATAAAAATTATATTCTGCTGTTTTTATATGACGTAAGTAAAATTAATATGTTTTTCTTTTGTTAAAATAAATAAATTTTTAATATAAATATTCTACATTATAACTCCTCCTATTTGGAGCCACTTCACATATTGCTCAGTTCATATATAAAACTGTGCGGATAACACTGTATTATAATTTTATAGTGATCTGGAGTATTCATCTTTTAAATAATGTAGAGTCGATAAAAACATTTTCGTCTTTCATAGTTTTGTAAATAATTTGATTAAATTTTATACCAATGGTACTCTTGCTAATTTTAGTTCTATTCAATTTTATATATTTTTATTTTAAAATATATTACATTTCCACGTTCAACAAAACACCTATGTACTATTAATCAACCATAAATTACGTATACGTAATATCAAATTAAAATATAACTCATTCGCTGTTATTACATACAACGAGTAATAATATAATAATAGTAATAAATTGACAAATTTATTAATGCAACTCCACAAAAGAAAGTTTGTTATATCAGCAAATGCATGACATCGAAATTGTTTTCTCATGACAATGTAGATCAATGCTTGTGGAAAAAATTAATTATAATTAATAAATAGTCTTCTGAAATTTTTAATAAATAAATAAATAGAATATTCTATTCTCTTATCTGTACTGCACAGAATCCGAATTAGGAAAATGATAAGGTCTTGGAAACAGAGTTTCCAAAAACTATAACTCCTTTCATAGAGCGCTATGGTCTTTAAGGAAATTGTCATGAAGTATTTAGTCCGCCTTAAATGATAAATCTATAGAAAATAATATTTACCAAAATCTGCTTTAATGAAGAAAAGGAAACAAATAGAAAACTAACAGTTAAAGTAAGAAAAGATAATAGTAGATGCAAAGTATGCAATAGTTTTATAAGGGCTTTGGCATTAAAAGTTTTTTTGTCATAATAAATTAATTCTAGAAAAGCATTAAAGATCCTATTCAGTAATAAGCGAAAATCTGTATCAAAATATTTAAGAAAATTTGCTATTTACATAAAATTTTAAGAAAATAGGCTTTTTATAAGAAAATTATTAAAAATTAGCTTTTTAAGAATTTAATCAAAAATTTGCTATTTATAAGAAATTTATCAAAAAAGAAACAAATTCCAAAAATTTGTTTTTTTTTTGTAGCAAATTTTTAAAATATTTTATTTATAAGAAATTTTCCAGAAATTAGCATTTTATAGAAAATTTCAAAAACGTTTATTTTTAACAGAAAATTTTCACAAACATTTGTTATTTATTGAAAATTGCAGCATTTTTTTAAAGATTAAAAACAATGTGGTATATAAATATATTGGAAACAAATCAAAGCGGGTTGTTTTCATCAGAGCTATTTGAAGTCGTAGTCTGATTCCAATTAAATTTAGTAGATATATTTTCCTGACTTTATATATTATTATAAGTATATACATAATTATTTTTATACATAAATTTTGATTTTCAAGACATTTTCTGAAGGGGAGTTTGTATGGGGGCTACGGTCATATGAGGCCCAATTACTATAAAAATCAGTAGTATTATTTATCGTTCTAAAAAGCTAAGTATTGTTGATTTTTGTTGACATACGATTGTATAGGGTTAGGCAAAGTAATGGACCGATTTCAACCATTTTCAATAGAGTTCGTCCTTGAACCAAGAAAAGAGAATGTGCCAAATTTCATCAAACTATCTTGGAAATTGCGACCTGTAGCGTTCGCACAAGATTTACATGGACACACAGAAAGACGGAGGAAGGATAAACAGACGGACATAACTAAATCGACTAAGAATATATAATAACATCAAAATGCAAATAAAATATTATATAAACAATTTATTCGAAAAAAAAACATTTTTGTGGCTTTTGAACATATGGTGACTTTTAAACCTTATTAATATTGTTAAGGAGAAGCGTTGTAAAACCCTTATTTTTCTGGGCTATATTTATGCGATTTATAGAAAATTTTTCATAAATTTGCTATTTATAGTAAATTTTTTATAAATTTGCTATTTATAGATAATTTTTCATTAATTTGCTGTTTATAGTAAGTTTTTCATAAATTTGCTGTTTATAGTAAATTTTTCATAAATTTGCTATTTATAGTAAATTTTTCATAAATTTGCTATTTATAGTAAATTTTTCATAAATTTGCTGTTCATAGTAAATTTTTCATAAATTTGCTGTTCATAGTAAATTTTTCATAAATTTGCTGTTCATAGTAAATTTTTCATAAATTTGCTATTTATAGTAAATTTTTCATAAATTTGCTATTTATAGTAAATTTTTCATAAATTTGCTATTTATAGTAAATTTTTCATAAATTTGCTGTTTATAGTAAATTTTTCATAAATTTGCTGTTTATAGTAAATTTTTCATAAATTTGCTGTTTATAGTAAATTTTTCATAAATTTGCTGTTTATAGAAAATTTTTCATAAATTTGCTGTTTATAGTAAATTTTTCATAAATTTGCTGTTTATAGAAAATTTTTCATTTATTTGTGTTTATAGAAAATTTTTCATTTATTTGTGTTTATAGAAAATTTTTCATTTATTTGTGTTTATAGTAAGTTTTTCATAAATTTGCTGTTTATAGTAATTTTTTATAAATTTGCTATTTATAATAAATTTTTCATAAATTTCGGTCGTTATCAATAACATTAACTAATTTTTTTTGATAGGAATTGTAACCAGAAGTGTACAGTGTAGGTCTAATAAGATATTAGCTAGTGATTCTAATTCTTTTCGATATTAGAATTTTCTAAAATAAATTACATTTGTATAAAAACCATTCAAGATAGTATGACAATGCAACTTGTTTATAGAGCAATGACTAAGAGACTAGACTGATAAACATTACAAAAAATAACTGTAAGGCCGGTTAAGACAACATTTTCTCCCAAAAATAAGAGTTTACACTTTACCCCGGTATAACTTGACTATTTACCGGGTAAGTAAGTATATTTTAAAATCAAATTGAAAATTTTTCAATGGACCTACCTACTTGCTAACCAAACAATAATTAATAATAATCGTAATGCATTAAATGTAATAATATCTGACCTCCTGTGTAAATAATGTTAAATAAAAATTAAATTTTATTACACAAAAAAAAAACATCGATACCATAAATACGAATACTTATGCAAATAACAACGCACTTCTTAATAAATATATAAAATAATAAATTTTATATAATTATTTATGACACCACACACACTCATAAAAATTATGTATGTATATTATGGCGTTAATATATTACATTATGACATTTTTTCTTTTACATATTTACAAAAATTGTGTATGTGACCAGAAAAAAAAGAGACACAATCCTTGTAGGAGTACTTTCTATGCTTTTTAGTATTCAAATGTTAATTTAAAAAATACGTGAGTTTCAAATGAAATATGTTTCTTAATAGTTAGACCGAGGTGTTTTAGAGTTATATGTAGGGAAAATGACAAGTTACGTGGAATTTTATTTTTTATAATTTTTGGTAAGAAAAAAAATCCATTATGTAGTTATAAACTCATGTATATTGGATGAAAAATTTTTTGTTAAAAAAAGCGAAAAAAAATTTGTTTAAATGCATGTACATATGTATGAAGGTACATATGTACTTGTGCTCAATTTGGCTCATGAACAACCTGCATTGTGACAGAGTGCTGACATGTAATTGACTGAATTTATATTAAAAAACATAAAGAAAAATAAAATAATAATAATACAACAAAATTACATATATTTATATATGTTCATATGTATATATACATCTCTTCTGTGTCTATCTATGTTTGTTGAAATCTTGTGAAAAATTTTCCATTTAAATACTTTTTTATGTTTGCAGCAGAATAAGTTCTAAAGAATTTGCTTTGCATTTGTTTTATTACAACCTTGAGCAAAGGAGTGAATATCTAAAATAATGAGAACAAATTTTATTTCATTTTCCGTTGTTCTTTTTTGTTTCTTCATGTTGGAATAAAGAACTTAAAGTACAGCACAGGATGTATGTAATTTAAGAGTTAAATAGAATATAGCACAGAAATCAAAGGTTACCAAATAAGTCAAAAGCTTTGAAAAATTAGTAGAGCATTTAAAATAATTCACAAGAAAATTGTCATGAGTGGAAAAAATATGTTGACTTTTATTTAAACAAATTCTTTAATAGGAAGTTTTACAGGATATCGTAATTAAATTAAACAGAAACCTTAGAAAGGGGAGGAATTTAGAGCTTTACGTGTTTCCAACAGAGTTTCAAAAAGTCGTGTGAGTGATTTATAACTTTTTAATGATGTGATAAAGTAAAAAGTTTTCGAATTTTTGCAATAGAAAATATTTTAAATCCTAATGGATTATATGAACTTTACATTTCATCATGATGATATCAATTTTTCTTTTTAAGTTTCTCGCATTCTTATGCTTGACCCACAAAACTCTAAATATAAAAAAATTTCCCCAATTTTCTTTATAATACTAAATGTTCATTCAGCCATTTTTTTGCTTTCCTTTTCTGTTGTATATATTTGCATTTCCGGCTTGTCTTTGAGCATTTCAAAATTTCGAAAATAAGGCTTACATGCAATTGTAGGCCAACAAAACTATTATATATTTTTGTTGCTGTTCACTCATACGTTTTTCGTTTTTATTGCGCATAAATTATGCATTTTATTTCAACCTTGAAAAGAATGTACGAAATGCACAAAAAAAAAACAAAGCAAAATGTACAAAGAAAAAATTATTCAACTTTAACCATCCAATCAATTTCATATTTTGTTGAACAAACTTTTTTTTATTTTGCCAAACTCATAACTACTTGAACAACAACTAAAACAGCAAAATAAAAAAGAAGTAGCAACAGCAGCAAGTGCAACACGGCAGTAGCAACAAATGCACAGTCATATTTGTATTAGGGTGTTGTTGAATAAAAATGTTAATTTTGAGAAATTTTTGAAAAATTATTTCTATGCTCTACACCTGTCCGATTGTGCATTGTGGAGCAACTATTAACCGAATTTAAAAGATTTCGAGAGAGCTTTATGTTTTTGGTATGAACATATCTTCATAAAATCAATAGGGAATATTTTTTGATAATTTTAACCTTTTGCTGTTCCTAAATACTTAGGCCCAATTATGTTGAAAACTCTGTATTCTGGTCGTAAAATTTTAGAATTATCCGATCAGTATTTCCGTTCGATGTTACCCCATGGTAATTTCTAAATACGTTTAAAACAGTTCGCCACATTTTGTAAAGCTTTTATGTAAATCAGTGTGTTCAACATAGTGGTTTTGGAATTATTTGTTCTAAGGAGAATTTCAGCCATTATCTTTTCTGGATATAGAAATTCTACCAACCGTTGTCTTATTCTAAGTTGCCGTAGAATATTATCTGGATAATGTTTTTAATTCGGGCCTTGTTGTTAACTTCCTTAGGGTCTCTAAACTTTATGTACAATCCATTTTAATTGACGATTGTCCATGAGTGGCCTGGTAAACATATAATGCTTTGATCTGCTAGGACCAATATTTCCTAGTTAAGAACAATTTCTGTTTCCGATTAGATTAATTCATTTATTTTTTTTTTTTCAAAATACAAAATACCTTAATAAACTAATAGTAACTAAGTGCTAGACTAGTAAGTGTGTATATTTGTTTGTATATACGTACGTACTATGTACAGGCAAATGCGGCAATAACATTCATTCAAGTGTATGAAAATATTTGCAATGAAAAATATAAAACGAATTTACAAAACAGATATTCAAACAATAAGTTTTTATTGTGTAGTGCCTAGCTCTATGTAGTACACCTTTATAAAGCCCAGTAGTTTAAGAAGCTGTCACATTTCATACGAGTAAAAATTACACTAATTAATAAAAACTTTAAATATTTTTACAAAAAATTATCAGCAGTTCGGTCGTACAGTCCTAAGCATCCATTAAACCTACCACTTAGGCTAACTCATCGACTGTCCATGTGACAAGCTATTTTGACTTGTGTCAGGAAGTCAATCGTCTGTTCATAGATTACGAAAAAGCTTGAGATTGTTTTTTTATGTATCTACACTCTTGCTAACAAAGAGAATGATTATTTTCAAACTCGATTACTAAGACTACATCTGTGATGAAGGACGAATTAGAGTCAACCAGGTGATTAGACGTAATGGAAAATCACTGTCATTTTCGGAGGCATTTACTGTTGGTTTTAAAATAAATAAACTACAGATAATAAAATATTTATGTTTAGTTAATAAAAAAAGTATACATTGGCTTATTGTAAGTCTACTGGTTTGTATTTGTACTAATGTGTAAATGTATATGTTAACTAAAGTCAAAGCAAATACTTTTTATTTAGTATCTTTTCAAAGGCTAACATATATGTATTTATGTTCGTACACACACATTAACTCTTAGTACAGGGAGTTTTGGAAATAACCAGAAAAAATTATCAAAATCAGAAATTAATTAAAAAACATGTACTTAACATATTTTTTTTTTTTCATTTATTTATGAAAGAAATTAGAAATATATTTTTTCTCAGAATTACCAATAAATCTAAATGCTAAGGAACACCCTAGAATAAAAATTTTAAAGTATTACAAAACTATTGGCCAGTTTTTTTTTGGAAATTTTTAAAATGAATACAAATGAATGGCATTTGGTCAAGTTTTTATTTAGTTTAGTTTTCATTTGTATTTTTTTTTTACTTTTTCTACCAAATGTGTTACAAGTGTCTCCACTTAAAAGTAACTAAATAAAGTTAGTAGGTTTTTTGTTTGTTCTATACATTTTTAACAATGAATATAAAGTTCGAAAATGAAAATTTATTTTTCAATTGATTTTTAGCTGGATTTGTAAAGTTAAAGTGAAAGTTTTGTTTGATGTTTTTGCAAAACTTTTAAAAAGTAATCGTAGAATGATATATTATGCTTAAAAATATAAAAAGAAATAAAACTTTAGGTTAATTTTAAGTGATTTTTTTTGGAAAATTTTAGTTTATTTAGACTTGGATCTATAACGAATCAATCCTAATGAAATTACTTAGACGAATCAATCATTTATGGGAAAGAGTATGGACAAAGATTTGTCCACAGAGAAATTTTAATAAAATAGATTAACAAGGCAGTTTTTAATGACTTAAAATTGTTTGAGTTTCCCTAATAAATCTATATTATTTCTCAGTGAAATGCTTAATGCTTTTTTAAGATATCGGCCAGATATATGATTCATTATAAAGTTTTTTACCACTAAATATAAAACGCGAAAAAATATAACAACCAGAGTATAAGAATTTTATTTTTTTTTATTTACATTTTTTGACACATTCCATTATTTTTCTCACTTATTCATCCATAAGCAATAAATCTCATTATACTTTTTTCTTCAAAATTATTTATTTTAATCGCATCAGCTTATACATATTTAGCTACAATTTTTATTCATATTATTTATTATCAAAAATAATATTTAATATGGCTTAAAAATGTTTGTTAAATTAGTTTTACAAATTTGCGATTTTTTTTTTTGGTTACCACTTATTTTAATGCAACACAAAATTTTAAACGGTTTTATTTAATTTTTAATACCATTTTATAGGAAAATTCATATACAAAAATGCAAAGATATAGCTATGTAATGGTGAGAAATTAAATAAAATTTTTATAATTAATATTTACACATTAAAAATTTCCACCAAAATGAGTTTAATTATTTTTGTTTGCTGTTGCTCTTGCCTATTTCATTAAAAAAAGATTATTATTTACGCCACATTAAATGTCGTTTAAATTAAATATATTATTTACAAATTATAATTTTATATATTTGTTTTAATACAGAAAAATTTTAATTTTAGCTAAATATTTTGTTTCGAAATTAATCGATTTTTGGAAATTCTATTTGTTTTATTTATTTAGTTCTAATTTGTTCAATTATAATTAGCTTGGCAAGAGAGCATTATTAATTTGTAATAATAATTATCAGGAAAATTATAATAAATCAATATTATTTACTAAAAGTTAAACAGTTATGTATTTATATGCTATTAGCAAGGTTTGTAAGGTGACGTATGATTGATATTTAATTATTGACAAATACAAAAGTTAATTATACGCCATTGGTTTTGCAAATATATAAGCACACTGTGCAAATTACTAAACTGAACTAGAACTGAACTAGAACTGAACTAGAACTGAACTAAAACTGAACTAGGACTGAACTAGAATTGAACTAGAACTGAACTAGAACTGAACTAGAACTGAACTAAAACTGAACTAGGACTGAACTAGAATTGAACTAGAACTGAACTAGAACTGAACTAGAACTGAACTAGAACTGAACTAGAACTGAACTAGAACTGAACTAGAACTGAACTAGAACTAAACTAGAACTGAACTAGAACTGAACTAGGTGGGTAATTTTTGCATTTTGGTGTTGTTTTAAATCGATGGTGTAAATTTTAGTATAAGTATTTATGCGAAACTCTCCATCAACCTGAAAAGCCAAAATTCTTTAGAACAGGTCAAACAAAGTAAAAAAATTTTCATTATTTTAAAAGCATACCATTTTTGAAACAACAATGTGGGAAAAGCAGTACAATAGAACAACTCTAAATTTGTACATATACAAAAGTACATATGTTTATGTACTTATTTATTGCCTTGTTCATAAAAAATTATCAAATCTTTATTGAATAATTTTATGTATATGAAAAATGGTCTAATAAACCTCTGATATATAGTTATGAATAAGACCCTTATTGTTAATAATTTTGAAAAAAAGATAACAATTTTTTTATTAACTAAAGTATTAATTTCACAATGCAGGACAAAAGAGAAAAAACATATAGAAGAAAACAAAAGTAAAATAAAACAGCAAAAATTTAATAAAGAAATAAATCAAATTTATTACTTAATACCAAATAAGTTTTACAGAAAAATATCTTAATTTCGAAAAAACCATATTTTGTTTGAATTTTTACAAGTTTTGTTTTCTGTTTGTTTATTTGCAATCTCACCAACACACACTCCACACCTCCTTTTCCATATGTGAGCAAACGATTTAAGGTCGTAATAAAGTACAATCAGTTCTGCCAAGTAGAAAGAAACTAAATGTAGAGTTACTAAACCACAATCATAAAGTATGATTACAATGATATTTTTTAGAAAACACATTATTAGGTTGGTTCCAACAGAAATATTTTATATCTGTAATTAATATCAATGTTTATTTCTATACACAGACAGAAATAGTTTAGAAATCAGTTGTTATCCTTAACAATTATTTATTTTTTTGTTTTGTTTGAAAAAGTCACCTGCCTAATGTTAATACATATGAATATTTATTTGTGTCTGTGCGTTTGTATCAAAACCATATGAATAAAAATATAGAATTTTGTACCATTATAGTATAGAAACTTTTGCTCACATGCACTGAAGGATTTTTTTTTATTTTGGCAATTTTCCCCATTCCATTGAGTTACGTGCTGACGTTTACATAAATTTTTATGTGAAATATAAAATTAAAAAAATAAGTATTATTTTAAAATTCGTTGTTAAAAATTGAGTTTTATTCATAATTTTATGAGTAATGCATTTGTTTGGAAAATTAAATAAACTTTTTGAAAATATTTTGCAGTTTATAAACATTTTTAAAGATTGCAGTAAATTATTACTTAGCAAAAACATAGTAGTGTCATACAACCAAGAAATATATTGTGACGGCAAATAATTTTAGCATTTGATGATTTTGCTATTAGGATGAATAAAAACTTATAGGAGAAAATAAAAATCTTTTGTGGCAAGAAAATGTCTAACAATATTTTTTTTACCGCAACAACATACTTAATAGTAATTTTTTAACAGCAAAATTATTTGTTGTAAATAAAATAACTTTTGTCGTTAAAGGTTTTCCTCTGAAATAACGGTACCTTAAAAAATGTTTGTTGTCACAAAATATTTATTTTATGAATCAAATAATATTACTGTTGTCATATAAAAATGTGCATTTGTCAATGATATGATTGGTAGAGTTGTGCCTCTCTTAACAAAAATGGTCCTTTTTACTGATTCAGTTATACTACGACTTCAAAACAATTACAAAACATGTAAGAAGTTATAGTCGGGAGAGGCCGACCATATAATACCCTACACCTGTATACGAATTAAGTGTGATTTAGTTTTCATAATAAAGCATTTAAATTGAATTGCACCTTGCTTCAGATATCCTAAAGCAATTTACTGTTTATTAATACTGTGGATATTTAAGAAAAATTTTGATGGGGGCTTTTTAGAGGGGCTAGGGTCAAATGAGGCCCTATAATTATAAAGTTCATCGGGGTCATCAAGACTAGTATAGAACTTGGTTTTACAGTTTTTTGTTCTGTTGTATGGGGCCTAGGTGAAATAATGGGCCGATATAAACTATTTTATATAACCCTCGTCTACGGTACCATAGAAGATCATGTGCCAAATTTTATTGAATTATCTTCAAAATTGCGACCTGTAGATTGATTACAAAGTTTACAAGCCCTAATCGGGGGTACAGTTGTATGGAGGCTAGGTGAAATAATGGACCGATCTTAACCATCTTCAATAGGGTTCGTCCCTGACAATAGAATATCATGTACCAAATTTCATTCAATTATCTTCAAAATTGCGTCCTGTAGTTTGATTATAAGGTTGACGTGGACAGACAGCCAGAGCTAAACCCGATTGGTATACCTTAAGGTGTGTATAGGAGCAATATTGTTATGCGTTACAAACATCAGCACAAACCAAATATATCCTCCCCACTAAAGTGATGTAGGGTATAACAACAGTTGCTGATCAGCAACTGATTTGATTTTGTTTTTCAAGTTGAGAGCAAACCAACTGATATTGCTCATTATAATGCACTAAAACAATGTGTAAATGTTGCTTTTGTAATTGAATTGTAAACGTAGTATAATCTTTTAACTGAATCGCTAAAAACGCGATTCGTAGGATATACGTCTGAAACTATAAATTTAAGGGAAAAATCTGCGTTTTTAGCGTTTTTTTCATTTTCTGATCCTGCGTCCTTTAAAAAGGACTTCAAAGTTTTAAAAAATACATTCTTTTGAAAGGACACATGATTACGAAATGAAAAACTAAAAACGCAGATTTTTTCTCTTAAATTTAAAGCATCAGACGTATATCATTCGGTTCTTGTCTAATAATTTTTTTCTATTTTTTTACATATTTTTAATAGCAATATGTCTTACATCTGATATATATCACGATTAAGAGAAATATACATATAATACAATTACAACTATTTGCCATTATTCACCAGCAGTCATTCAACACAATTACTTTTTGAACATTTAAATATCAAAATTAAAGAAGGAGAAAAGGAAAAATAATATATTTTCACCTGACATGAATGAAGTTATTCCTTCGGTAAATATAAAACTTATTTAACCTTTTTTTCATCTTAACTTTTATTTAATGTTATAAATTTGTACACGATTTATATTCTTTTTGTTTTTGCTTTTGTTCTATATACTTATTTAGACTTAAAATACCAAGAAACAACAATAGCTGTAGAGCAAAAAAAAAAAAAAAATAGTATAACATGAATAACAGGGGAACTAACTTTGTTAATCACTGTTAATATTTCTTCGAGCATAAAATACATAAACGTGGTTACAGGTGGTAAATACCGAACAACTTTTTTGTTGTTTTTTTTCTTGTTGTTTTTTAACCGAACTCGAGCTCGAATAACAACTACAACTAGCAATAAGATGAAAAAGTTAGCATTACTATATTGCTACAATTTTTTCTGTGGCAGGGGCATTTGACGACAAAACTTAAGTTTTTGCAACAACTCCTAGTACTGCCAACAACTAATGTTGCAGCAGCGAACTACTTCTACTTAGCAGAATAACTTTAAACAAATTGTTTATTTTTTCCAGTTTTTTTATTGTTTTTTATGTTGTTATTTTTACTTTTGTTGTACTTGCAACATGCTACTTGCAACACACACTGTACAGTGTATAGTTAAGTTAAACTTTTTATTGTTGTTTTGGCATTTTCTTTTTTTTTGCTCACGTTTGTCTTGATTTTTTCCAGTGTTTTTACCCGCGAAAAACCTTGAAGCTTCGTTTTGCATAAAATTATAGTTTTCAGGTACATAAACCTTTAGTTAAACTAAAACTTTAAAAGAAAAACATAAACTTTTTTTAACGTTTTAATGTTTTTACTTGGGATTATTAAAATTTTAAGTAAATAAAATTGACTTAAAGATTTTAAATAAGGAGAACAAGTTAAAGTGTTACATTCGACTATACTGAATCTTACATAACCACCAACAAGTATATATTCATATTCCAAAATTTGGATTAATATTAACATTACGGTGGTTTTTTGAATAGGGCTTTAATGAGACATTCTCTACATTATGGACTAAGTCTCTCCAAATTTAATATTTTGGAATTTTACCAAAATTCTATCTTAATACTTAACTTTTGGAATGATTTATTACTTTTAAACTTATATTCTGTTCATGTTGAATTTCGTCACTCTCCAAGGAACAGCCTTTTTGATGATGATTGATTTAGTCCATTTCAGAATTTTTTGAAATTTTGCAGACCAGAAATACACTAACAAGAATTTTAATTATTTTTCACGCAATAAGCTCAAAATTACGGAATATTTGTCATTAGAAAAGATTGTAGGAAATTTTTGTTTAACAATTTATAATGTCCTTCCGTCCGTCCTTCCGTCCGTCCGTCCGTCCGTCTGTCTTTCCATTAAGTCGAACGAAAATGGGGTTTTTTCTCTCAGATCAACTTCAAATAGTGAAATTATGTTGTATTTTAACGTCAAATGAAAGATTGTAAAATATTATTCAATTATTTTGAGGGTAAAAGTGGTTTTTTTTTTCAAAAAATGAGGTAAAAATTGTTGCACCATTTTATAGCAAAATCATAACAACTTCCGACAAATAGAGAAAAAAAATCGTTTGACAAGAACCGGATGATATACAGCTGATGCTATAAATTTAAGGGAATAAAGAATGTAAAGAATTTCAAAGTTTTAAAAAGTAAATTTTTCAAAAAATATTTTAAAATACTTTTACTAATAAAACAATGTCAAATTTGGTGTCTAGCCAACAAGAGGAGTTGGGAAATATTTTGTATTATTTTTATTTTATACCGTTAGGATGAAAATCGGTCAAAAATGTCTTTTAAAATTCTTATCCTTAAAAATCTATAAAAATTTTCAAAATTATTTTTTCAAAAAAATTATTGAAAGATATTTTTTATACATCTTTTGATCTTGACAGAAAAAAGTAAAAATAACACAAAATATTTATTTTTAGCTTGACATCAAATTTGGCCTTGTTTGATCAGTAGAAGTATTTTTAAATATTTTTTTTTGAAAAATGTACTTCTTAAAACTTTAAAGTTCTTTAATAAGGACACAGGATCACGAAAAGAAAAACTAACAAAGCAGTCCATTAAATTTATAGTTTCAGACGTATATAATCCGGTTCGTTTTTGTTGGACGGTGTAATACCTACCAAATTGTCTTTCCAAAGAGAAAGAAAAACTCAGAATTAGAAAAAAAAATTTTTGAGTTACTAAAAATTTCCCCGAGAAAAGTAAAAATATTCGTACTTGTTTTCTGACAAGTTCTTTCTATCATGCGTTGGATTAATTATGGACCTACCCAGCAAAAAATAAAATTTTAAAGTTAAAATCTACTTACACAATAGTATATTAAGTCATTATTTAAACACTGGAATGACATTGAAGGCAATTATTAAGCAAGCTCGCTTATAAATATTGTGTAAGATAAGTACTTCCTATGATCGCCTACAATTAGTTAAATAACTAGTTTTGTTTCTGAGAAAAAATTTTCTACGTTATCGTTTTAAACAAAGTTTGTAAACAACAATTCAAGGCTAAGAAGTAAGTGCTTAGATAATACATTATTAGTAAGTCATTACTAGATTTCTTATAAATAATGCAGATGGTATGTAATAATTCCTTGTTGTTGAGTTAGTATTATTTTGCCTAAATATATACCAAAAGAAATTTAAAAAGTCATTATGCTCTTAACTTTATATTCGTCAGTTCACTTAACTTAAAATTCCCCTTTAAGAAGACTAACTATTTACAATTGTAATTTGCATGACATTGTTCTTCTCTTTTTGATTTTTTCTTAAGTAGTTCAGGCAATAGGAAATGAAACTGAATTAAAAAAAAAACAATAAAATTTGCTAAAGATTTAAATATATGTATAATTTTTTCTATATAAAGTAGTAAGAAAAGTATTTCTTAAGTTTCATGCAAAGAACTTTCTTTAAGTTCTTAGCAAATATTTATAAGGCTTTTTATATACACTGTAGACGAGGAAAAAAAAGCGTCTTTAATACTTTATTGTTTCAAATACTTGAGAATGACTGAAGCTGCAGTAGCTTAACAGAAAGTTCAGTAGCAATATTAGTAGCGGAAGTTTTAGACAACTTTTACTACTTAAAACTGCAAGTCTGAACTTTTGTGTCATTGCATGTTTACAGATATATAAAGAAGGAGTATTGTAGATAGTAAGCAACTTTAGATATACATATAACAAATATCTCATACCATTTAGAGTTTATTTACATTCAGTTTTATCGAATAACCTCCCTACACTTTTTTACGCCAGTTATGAGTCATATTGTAATTTTCTAGGAGGATCTTATATGGGAGGTAGGATGAACTATGATCCTCATTAAATTTTATGGGAAAATTTTAATTCCCATAAAAAACTTGTCAAATTTCGTCGCAAGTTATTTGCATCACAATCTTACCCTGGGTGCATTACAAAGTTATGTTCAATATTAAAAAAACTACAAAAAGTACTATTTGATAAGTAAAAAGTACAAAATATTTCCCTCTTATAGATTAGTAATTCAGTCAGAGCCTTGCAGATTAAATATAAATGTTTCTGCATAATATTATTATTTTTTATATATTTATTTATTTTTGTTGCAATGAATCACATGGTTGCTAAAACTTATTTTATAGTGAATATTTTTAATGTTATTTTAAGTTAAGGAGCATTCGTGAACTAGAAGCATGTAGAAGGAAACCCTACCATTAAAAATCTTCAATATTATATTATTAAAATTTAAAAAATACAATTGGAATAATGAAATATAAATAAATAAATACTACTTTTTTAAAAAGTTCTAAGGAGTACTTATTCAATTCCCTTTTTCCCCCTTTTTGGAACATTTTTTTTTACAAAGAAATAGTAATTTTTTGTTTAAAAAAGTTTTCTCCCTTTAAAACTCAAAAATGTCCGAATTTTAAAAAAGAATGAAATAGGTGTCTCATATTTTTGAAGGATGTATCCAAGTTATTTACATAAATTTTATTGCGTTTATTAGTTAAAAAGTTATAAAGGAATCAAAAAGGTACCAAAATCACCTTTGTTACACATTATCACCCTTTACACGTTTTTCCCCTTTTTTATCCCCAAATATTCAAATATCCCAAAATCCCCTATCCAAAAGGACATCTAGTGTCAAAATTTCATAAGTCTGGGATTAGCCATGGGATGTGCGATGATGTATTAGTCAGTCAGTAACGCAACTCTTTTATGTATATAAATCAGTGTTGCCCATACACATACTGTTCCACACTCATTGGTAATGGTGAAGCAACAGAGAACAAAATGTAACCCAAAAAAGTATATTCTAACTGTCAAATTGAAATTATGGATTTTGACAGACAGCGTACATTAAAGTTCATATATAAAAAACAATCAGCTGTGCTCCCTCATTCGCGTGATTGGGAATCGAGATTTGGGCATCAATGATATAAATTGTCAATTTATTAAGTGGGTCTTATATAAAGCAAAATGTTAGTTTTGGAGTGATTTCAGATTTATATATCTCTATAGTATAAGTAATATAATTTTTCTGACAGACATATTAGATCAAAATCTAATAAAGCGTATAGTTTCATCTAAAGTTCAAGGTATTAGTACAATTCATATAGACCGTTTTTCCCTTGTAAGAATGAATAGACTCACTAACTATGTATTTCCCGCATTAAAATTGAATATTTAACCTATATTCAACCTCTGTAAATACAATAAAAACCCAACTTTCACATTAATATGTATGTTTTTAGTATTAATATTTAAAATAGTAAAATGTCAATAGTGCCAATCATTTAAATTGAATTTTATGATTTTTTGCAAATTTTTCATACAAAATTTAGCACAAAACTACAAATTTACACATGAACACGTGTGAGTCTGACAACATTTTAAAATATGATTTTGTTTGTCATACTATTTTCATTTATTTTATATATATAAAATATATATTTTTTTCTATTTAAAAATTTGTGTTAAAACGTGACTGAGATTTTTAATATGTATGTGTGATGTTCCTAAACATAGATGAAATTTTAAAAATGTTTAGTATATATATAGAAAATTTTCTGCAAATATAATTGTTATACATGTAACAACATTAATATATACATTTGTATGTGCAAATGTATATGTATGTGTATACATTTGCGCAAGCAAGTAACAAAATAAATTTCCATGTAAGTATAAACAGGAGCACAATCAAAGGCAGGAATTTAAATACTTATATACACTATATGTATAGTGTATAGGTATTAATTTATATAATTATAATTTCATGAATTTACTGCACAGTGGTGTTTGTTTCATTCAAAAAATCAATCTTGTGCAAAACATATTTCTGAATATTTCTCAAGAATTTTTTTATCATTAATAAAAGAAATATTTTTAGATAAACTCAAGGCAATTAAGGCGCCTGATAGGACAAAATTTCAAACATATGTTTCAGGAATCGTGAGAAGTATTTCTGTAATGTTTTAAATTTGTCCGATAGATGGAGTTCAAGTATCCTTTCAATTTAAGTTTCAGTTTAATGTCAATTAAAACAATTCCGTTAAGCCTATTATTTGAGGGTTATATATGAAATCGGGCACCACTAGTTATCTATAAATTATCAATTTAAATTTCTTATTTCCCTTAAATATTATTGAATTATGCGAAACACTGTTTCCTTCCTACAATTTAATAGCAAAATTACGCATGTATTTATATATGTATGGTATACAGTCTATGTTTGCAGTAGTATTGATGTTTATACCGCAAACAGTTTTGACAATATTAATTGGTTTTATCGAGATATTGATAAAATCAAATTAATTAAAATTTAACTTGTTTTAATTAGAACACAAACTAAATAAATTTGTAAACAAATAACTAAAACCAATTAAATATACCTGAAAATGCTAAAATTATAGTAAAACTAATTATTAAACAAAAATAAGTAAAGAAGTAAATTAATACCGACTTTATGATATCATACAAAAGTAAGTGGTCTAAGTCTCGACTATATTGTATACAGACTGTATTGTATACAGTCTATAGTCTTGGCTATAGACCAGTCTATAGTCTTGGCTATAGACCAGTCTATAGTCTTGGCTATAGACCAGTCTATAGTCTTGGCTATAGACCAGTCTATAGTCTTGGCTATAGACCAGTCTATATTCTTGGCTATAGACCAGTCTATAGTCTTGGCTATAGACCAGTCTATAGTCTTGGCTATAGACCAGTCTATAGTCTGGGCTATAGACCAGTCTATAGTCTGGGCTATAGACCAGTCTATAGTCTGGGCTATAGACCAGTGTATACCATAGGACATGGGTGTATATTAGTTTTTTGTGAGTATGGTCTGCAATATGTATTTGTTACAAACGGTTGAATAAATAGTAGTATACTGTCATTATTAAAGACGTATAGGTTATAATGAGGTATTAACGTGTTTCAATAACATGTATGTTTTATTGTTATTTATTTTTGCATTTTCTCTCTTGCAATTTTAATTTAAATGATAAAATTGTTTATGTTGTTTTTTGAATAAATTCAAAGTATAATTAAAAATCACTAGACTGTATAAAACTTTCATTCGCATATTCAGTAATGTTTGCTTTTGTTTTTCTCTATTTCTTTTATATTTATCTGTATTCTACTTGTTATGTTGTTTCTATTCTTTTTTTAATAAATAATGTGAATAAGGGCTTAAAAGTTTTTTTTATTTATTGAAAATTCATAAAAAGTATAATAAAATCGATTTGATGATGGTTTGGTAGCTTTTTTCACTGTTGCCAAAAAATACATTTTTTAACTTTTTCCACTATTTTTTGTCAAGATAAAGTTTATGCAATTTAAATCGTTCAAGTACTCAAGAATAAGATTTCTTTCAATATTTGTTAATTAATTTTCGCCTATTTTTAAATGGAGTTTTTTTCTTAAAAGAAATTTTAGACCCTAGTACAACGTCTGTCTACAAATTCTATGTGAAATTTTTAATACATCAATTTATTTTGATTTTTTGTCATATAATTCCTTTTTGACACAGATCTCAGCCAATACTAATACATTTTAAAAACTATTTCTATTCCAAGCGCCTGAATAAGTTTTTTGTTTTTTTTTTTTGAACTATGTGCAAAAATGCTTAAACTTGCACATTCGTTCTTTGATGTTTTGCAAATATTGTACGCTACATTAGTTTTATAAGCTTATCATCACACTTAGCACAAACACAAACCTAACCGCATATACATGCATATATATGTATTGATATGCTTTCTGTCAAGCGCATTTATACAAGCAGGTACTTTATTTAATGCTTCATATACTCATGATACTCATAAGCTGTGGCCCAGACACAAGTCACAAACTTATGGCTTGTTGCAAAATATTTTAGAAATGAAAAACATTATATAAGTATATGTGTATATATTACAGTGATGGGCACATAACTACTAACACATTTGTCCAAAGTGAGAAGTTATTAAAAACAAAGCTTTTCTTCAGAATATTTTAAAAACTTAAATTAAATTCCACATTTATCTATTTTTATAAACTCTACATAGAATTTTCAAATATGCCCCTAGCTGGTATTTTTAGTATTTTAGATATTTATATACATACATACTCACAAAAAAACTTAGTACTTGTTAGATGGTGACACATGTTTATGAAACTCTACTACAAATGAATTGCAGTAAAAAGACAGTTTAAAATTTATGCATATTTGACAATAAACCGAAAACAAAAGCAACACAAAATTTAACACTCTTTAGTGTTTGTTAGTTTATATGGAAAAGTGATAAAAATAATAAACAAATTTTAATGTGCATATGTTTTCAAAAAAAAGAAAAAAATATTTATATTTTTCGAAAGAAAAACTAAAAAAAAAAAATATTTTGATAAAATTTGGTTAATACAAAAAATTATTTATTTTAATGCTAATGGATGTTGTGTATAATGACTATTTAGATGATTTGTGTTAAGTAATGTTTTTGAAAGGATGTGAGACAAAATTGTCTAAAATATAAAATAATAAAACATATATGATTATATGATACCTTACACTTATATAAATATTTTTTGTAAGAAAAGGTCTCAGTTTTCTACCAGCGATTCAAAATCTTGATCTCATTACAATATTTTTAAACAATTTTCTGCATTTTTTCAAAAAACAAAAAATTGAAAATTTCCTAGGTTATGAGGGGGTTATGGGCCACCATTTTTTCTTGACTCATATACTAAGATATGTTGGCTTTAGTTTTATCCATTTCAATATTTTCTATGTCATCTTAATTACATATTTTTTTTCCTTTTTCATACTGACTAAATTTGCAAAGAAGATGGGGCAGATTTGTTTTAGTAAAATAAAACAAAAAATACAAAAATTTAAACTTATTTTGCCAATTTATACATTAATTCATTAAACAAAATATGATAAATCAGATAAATTAGAAAAATAAAAAAGTTTGCGACTAATTTTTCTATACTTTAGCAACATTTTGTTTTACATCACAGGGTTTAATTTAATTTTTTTCGTGCTTCAAACTATGATTATTGTTTATTATTACTGACATTCTATAACCAACCAATATAATTTTTACAATCACAAAAACTAAAAAAATTAGCACAAAAAAAACAGTGAAATATTTCCACAGCCCTTAGAAAAACAGTGATTAGTTGTTTGTCTTCTCTATGATGAAAGATAATTGATAAATGACAACAAAATTTGATAATGTGAGAAAATCGATTAGTAAGTTATTCGAATTTGGCAGATGTGCCCCTATGGCGTTGATTCCTCTTCTACCCTATATTCAATTTTTAGCTAAGCTTCCATTTATTTTTCACTTTATTATACTTTATAACACTACAGAGACCGTATTATGCTTCCGATGATTGTATTGTTAGTTCTAAAGCCACCTTAAAGTACATATACCGATGGATCCCATTGTATTGAGGACCTTTCTAAGTACCCAGAGCAATTAGGAGGTGGTCCTTCACCACTTCATTAAATGGTCTTCAGGCAGTAGTCGTGATAGCTGCAGGTCCCGGAGTGGTTTTGCTTTCCTTCCTCCCTTTTGGAAGTATTGGTCTAGCTTTTTGGGGATGAGTAGGAGGAGAGTACCTACTATGTCTTACGCTTCCACTACCTGAAAGTCTCTTGACTAGAGGCGATACGTTCGTCTCCGGATGAGCATCCAATTTCATCCTTTCCGCTTTGTTTTCCGCTGTTTTTTTATTTTTATAATTTTAGAGATGATCCATGCGTCCATGGATTAAACTAGAATTACAACCGGCCCATGTCGTGGCACCGGAGGGTAGCTGTTTTCGACTAATGTTCTTTAACCACTGATTAGCCATTCAGATTCGCGACACTGCTAAAAACCACCTTAATGTTACAATTGGAGGATGGGGATGAGGAGGAGACGGTATTCTTTATGGGAACGAGAGGAATTTAGGATAGGAGAGATACCCTTTGGTCATGAAGGCTTTTAAGTTCAGTGTCTTCCAAATACAAAAGGGCTTATTCCCTTTGTATTACAATAGTTTTCTAGTTCGATTTAAATGTTAAAGAAGGACAGATAAGTGCGGACCCTAGATTTTTTTATATATTTGAAATTTTCATTTAATTAATTTAATTTTGTTAAGGAGTCATTAGAAATTTTAGCTATTTTCTCCATTGGTTTATCTTGAACTAATTTTCTTCTAAAGAACGTGTGAATTTGAGTAATTAGAATATAATTTTTTTATACAAAATTCAAACAAAAATTTGCATATTTTTCTATTATACAAAAACAGAATAGAAATCCCAAAAGGTAAAACAAACTCAAAATTCCCATAACAAAACTAAAAAATACGCTTAAACCCAAAACAAACGCATAAAAAACTTAGAAGTGTTAAAGACATTTAAGTAAATTCAACAACATCATGCTGATTAATAATAAACATTATCACGCCAGAAAATTTTCACTTTTAACACTATTTATTTCCTTTTTTCCTCAAGGATTTATAAAAGAATGTGGCAAAAATATTTTATTTTTGTTGTTGTTCTCTTAAATGTGGATATAACAATTATATTAATTCTAAACACGTTTATATTGGATTTACAACATAAAAAAGTAAAAATTTCTCCGAAAAAAAAAGTTAGGTACACCTAACAAAACAAAAAAGCAACAACTTATTATTATTCACCTCAAGTTGTTATTTTTGCAAGAATAAACAAAAAAATGTACACAACAACTAAAAGAAATTGTTGAATTTGGTATTGTTAAAGCCGCAACACCTTTGCAACATGCCTCTTCAAAACAAAACAAAATTCAAGCACACGTACTGTAATACATAAATTCAATCTATGAATAGATCTCGGAAGACTTGCCACCCTTCTCACACAAATCAAAACAAAAAAAAAAAATACTTTACAAAATGAGTGATATTATTGTGATGGATTTTCCCCAAAAGATTGTTATCATGATAATGTCACGAGTAGTGATTACGGTATACTGTTGTTGGGATTACAGGTTTCTTATTTTAAATTTTGTTTTATTTGATTTCATTTTATATTTGAACACCTTTATCAATTGCGAGAAGAAAAAAAAAACAAAACAAAAAAAGGAAATTTTTTATATGAAACACGGACCACCAACAACCATCATAGTGTACTTGCAATAACAATAACAATTGATGATGACGAAGTAAGTAAAATAAAAATGAGTAATCTAAGCCTATCAAAATATGGTCTGATTAGTTTTAAAATCACGTAACCATGAAATAAACAAAAAAGGAATGTTGTAATATAATAAAAAAATAGAACATACAAAACAATACGAGATAAAAAGAATATAAAATATTTTTTTAGAGTAATGGCAGTAATTGATTTATATGCTTTTGAAAATGTGGCGTTAAAGTGAAAAGGAAGTAGGAAATACATCTGAAATGAACAGTGATTTGTAGAGGCTATATGAAAGAAATGAAAGCAAAATTAACTTTGTAGTAACTGATTTTTTCATCATACAATGAATTTTTACGATAAGCTTAAAATCTTCTGAATACTCTTCAATACAAGATCCTAAAAAGTTCTTGAAATTAGAAAATAACTAAATTATGTTATATCTTCAATTTGTAATGTATTTCTATATGAAGAAAATAAGAAAGACAACGAATACGTAAATAAAACTCTAAATAAACAAGTAAAAGTTCTCTATTTGGCTGTGCCGAATCTTATATACCCTTCACCATGATGTAGATAATAGAGTATCCAGTACACAAATTATTTACAAAGTATCCTTTTATAGGTTTTCACTAATCCGGGCTCTACATACTTAATTTATTTTTTTTTAAGTTCAATATTATAGAAAATTTTTTGTATAACGAAAAAGAACCAAAAAGTTGCCCTTTATAAGTTCTTGCTTTATCCGGGTTCTACATGCTAAATTTCATGTTTCTAGTTTAAATATTATAAAAAAAATCAAAAAGTACTTTTTGTAGAGCGAAAAAGTGTCTAATACATGTCTAATAGAGTTGTTCAAGATTCGGATCTTGCAGATGTCTAAGGTCTTCTGTTTGATGGAAAATATAGAGATTTTTATGAAACATATAATCGGCATTAAATAGACATTTTTTTAAATATAAATAAATTTAGTCTCCAACTGCAAAAATAGTAGCTATTTAATATAGATTCTTTGTGAAGAATAACACATTAATTGAGAAAATAGCTAAAACCTTTATTAACACTCATTATACCCTTCAACACTTTAATGGGTCAACATATTGATCATACATCAATCAATCTAAATTGCTGACTGGTTGACCATATAAAGTGTCTCGAGGAACTCCCTTTCAGAGAAATGTCATGTAATCGATGCATATTTTGCATTATTGTTAAAATAATCCTCATTTCTCGGTAGGATTGATAATTTTGATCTAAATTTCAAAAGTGTGGTTGTAATGTCCATGATGTATCTTTACTTCCATAGATGTTAAGACATGCCACTGTTTAATGTAAGTGATTTTTTTTAATTCGATTAAAAATATTCATAACTAGTTTAGGGTCTTAAACTAAACATTCAGCCATGCCCGACTTTTCATTCTACTTGTTATACCCATCATCAAAAAAGATGGGAAGTATATTGATTTTGTCATTGCGTTTGTTACACATTGAAATATTGATCACAGATCCACAAAAGTATATATATATATACTGGGTCCTTATTAAATTCTAAGACGATCTAGCCATGTCTGTCCGTCTGTCTGTTGAAACCACAATAGAGTTCGAATGGAAGAAGCTAGAGAGTTAAAATTTCCACAAAGGTAAGAGAGGCTTGTCTGGTATTGAAATTGGGCAACATTGGTCCACGTTTTCTCCTGGCCACCATACAAATAGCCTTTAGAAAAACTGCATTAACAGTCATAACTATTTTAAAAATGTGAATATAGCGACGATATTTGATATAAATAAGTCTTATATTAGTTAAATTCTCTCTACCAAATTTTATGAAAATCGGTCCATAATTGATCCTACCTCATATATGGTCACCTACTAAGAAATACTTTAACACCCATTACTGACTTAAAAATACGATTAAAGCTCTGTATGTTTCTTACCCGCAAACATCTTTTTACCTAATTTTATGAAGATCGGTCCATATATAACCCTACCCCCATATAAGTTTCCTATCAGAAAATGACTTTAACGCTAACTACTGGCTTGTAAGAACGATTTAGTTAAAATTCTACATAATTTAGTTTTTTATGAGCGCAAATCTTTCTACCGAGTTTTTTTTAAGGATCGGTCCATAATTAATTATCCCCCCCCATATATGGCCCTCTTCAGAAAACTAATTTAATGCACATCACTGTGCGTTTATAGGGGAGCATTCCATTTACGTCATACGGTTTGATGATGGGTATATATGATTTGGCATAGTCGAATCTAACACTCTTTATTGATTTACATTCAGTAAGGTAGTTATGTAAGGTAGTTAGCACTTCAGGAACACTGTTGCATTATAGAATTCACAGCTTACCAATCGAAGAGTATTTAATTGCGTTTTTTTTATCTAATACGGTCTGTGATTTAAAATTATAATTTTAAACTCTGTTGGCACAATATTCAATCAAACGCTAAAGTTCTCACTAGGAATACTTTTGTATATTTTGGGTTTCAATGTAGATATCCTGATTATCACATATTGTGGTAGACTGGAGGTGGTGGGTTCGATTACCATCTGAGAAGAGCGCAATTTGATGTATATCCCGAGGAACAGCTTTTTAAGGAGTTTCATGTAGGAATATCCCTCAATCGATAAGTATTGATTTACAAGTCTGTTAAAATTCATTAACTGAAGCTGCTGCGTAGAGTAACATGGGACCGGACATGTTGGCCTATACATTCTTACATCTTTTTCAATTTTTCCCATTTCAATTAACTTTGTTAACATTTTACCTTTGACTTTCAATCCAGCATGCTTATTAAAATTTTCTTACAGAATGGCATTCAAAATAACGTCAAATATATTTATGTTCTCAAAGGAAGTAAAATTTTAATAGTCAATAATTTACTGTGCACTTCAAACAATCTTACTAATCTACTTTTTTGTAATGGAAAATAAATTTATACTGCACAAGCTTAATGTTCATGTCAAAATGTTGACAAAAAATTATAGTAGTACGAGTATTGTTGAACAAAGTAGAAAAAAAACGAATGCAGAAACCTCAATTTTTGTTGCTTTTTTCATATTATTTATTCATTTTATTTTTATACTGTAGTCATCAGATAAAGTGTCACGTATATGTCAAATTTTTATTGCTATCAAGGGATATGTTGACGACAACAACAATAGCAATAGCAACAATGACACAAATAGCACTAGCATCCAAAGTAGCAGAAGCTGTAATAGCAAATGTACCATCATCAGCGTCAACATTATGATGATGAAGATGATGTTGTCGATGGCGATAGCAATAACGATGACAATCATACGCAGCCTGGGAATGTTACAACATGCATCATTCGTAAGAATTAAGTACAAAATGGAAGAAAAAATACACAAAAATAAATTGTATGAGAGAACGTATCAATAAAATTTATTATTTATATTGACAATAAAAAAACAGGACCAAAAAGGAAAGTCAACACACACACACAAACACAGACAAAACACCAAAAACACAAAGACGTTTTTAATGTACAACTGCAAACATATAAATAGATGTGTATGTATATAATTGTATCGAAAGTTAAAATTGAAAGTGAAAATAAAACCAACATTTTATTTTAATTGAGAAAGACAATCCCATATTGTTTCTCCAGCTTCTTCCACTACTACGCTGCAAAAACATTTTTTGTGTATATTTTATTTCCCTTTTGGTAGCTGGTGTAAAAAATATTTTGTCATTTCTTTTTTTATTATTCAATTTCCATAGAGGCTGTTAAGTTGATAAATTTTTTTCTACACACATTAACACCATTATGAATATTTAATGGCGGCATTATAATGCAAAATGTATAAAATTAATAATTACTAAGTACTTCTACACTTTGTGCTAAAACAAATATACTGTTGCTTAATTTATGTGTAAGTGGGTGGGGGAGTAAATGTACTAAAATATGCTACATATATTGTAAATTTATGTTTTGAATGTGAAAGTGTTGGTTAGGATTAAATTATTTATTTATACTTATATAAGTATATAGCTATTTTGTATGATCTTTTTTTAATTCTCATATGGATTGTCAGATTAGATGTGCAATAACTACATACTTATATTCACATATTAAATTAGAATGTATACGAATGAGTTCCTTTATTGTAATACCCCTTTATTCATAAACAAAAGTTGTTTTTTATAAAAGGTTTTTAAAATAAAATTTCAATACGAAAATTCATTTACAAATAGTTTATAAAATAAAATTTCGTTTACGAATAACACCTATAGTATATTAACTTTAATTTAATACAAATTTCAAATATTGTCAAATCTTGAACTTATGAGTTCAGTTCTAAAACAGTTTTGTTCTGTAATAGTTCAGTTTTGGTTCAGTTCTAGTTTAGTTCCAGTTCAGTTCTATTTCAGTTCTAGTTCAGTTCTAGTTCAGTTCAGTTCTAGTTCAGTTCTAGTTCAGTTCTAGTTCAGTTCTAGTTCAGTTCTAGTTCAGTTCTAGTTCAGTTCTAGTTCAGTTCTAGTTCAGTTCTAGTTCAGTTCTAGTTCAGTTCTAGTTTAGTTCTAGTTCAGTTCTAGTTCAGTTCTAGTTCAGTTCTAGTTCAATTCTAGTTCAGTTCTAGTTCAGTTCTGCTTCAGTTCTATGTTCTATGGATTTAAAAGTTCAGTTAAAGTTACTCATGTTAAGGTCTAGCTTTAATCCAGTTATGAAGGCCATAAGTAGATCTTGAAAATTTTGTAAAGGGCTTAACAAACGTTTAATAATTTTAGTAATATTATCGTTGTAACCTAAAACTTTATTTGAATTGTTCTTGCATTCTGTAGATAACTAATATAAAAATTACTTATTTTCAATTTCAACACTTTAATGTAGAAGTTCATTGCATCCATATTAGGAACAATAAAGTGAAAAATACTTTTCTGTATTATATACCCTAAAATATACTCCCCCAAATACTCAGTACTCATTATCATTATATTTCCAATTCATATATTCATTTGAGACAATACTTTTACTATTACTATTTATTCATGGTTTGTTACTTGTGGAAGATGCATAAGTATGCAAATGTTGCAAGTAGACAATTTTTTACTCCATATAGTAAAGTTTTGCTTCATTAATGAAGATTTGGCAATCATTTTCTGGCTTTAGTTATTTTTTTTAGTAAATTTTACACAACATGAAAAAGTATTTAAAACAAAATGAAGCAAAAGTATTTAAATGGAAAATAATTTCTTATCATCTATTTGGTAGCAACATTAGTAACATCTAATGACTTGGCTGGCTCTTTCCTTGTTATGGATACTTGGTTTGCAACCATATTGTAGCCTAGATTGGGTGTGTGTGTATATGGTTTTGTGTGGTATCTATGACTTTATCTGGTTTGGAATCTACTACAAATAAACATAGATACATTTTTATTCTTTCTGCGTCTCTAAATACCGTGGTTAATTGTTTTATTTAAAAATTGTTATTCTGCTTCTCATTTCCGTTATATATTCTTTAGCTCTCGGTTACTGTTGCAACTACTACTGCTATCGCTATTATGCTCTCTGGCACAGAGCCAAAAACCCTTTTGGCAATTTTGTTATTTTGCAGTTTTTTTCCTCCTGGTTTTGTATTAAACTATTGTCTTAACCATGCCATCCTGACCAAATACACCAACCATCGAACGAAGCCAACCAGTCATTTATAGCAAACAGTCATGTTCCTACTGTGGCTGATATTACTAAATGAGTGAAATCTATGTTCTAGTTTAGTGTCTCTTTTTTAGCGCTTATTTTTTTGTTCTATTTTATGTTGTTGTTTTTTGTTGTCTACGTCCGTTTTGCTGCTCGTTTGTTTTATTTGCAGCATTTATTTCTATAACATTTCCCAGTGTACAGAGGAGGCTTGACAAGTATCAAATGACACACTAGTTTAGTGGTTTCTACTTGGGAGTTGTACACTTAATGTAGCATACACTTGTTGTTGTGTGCGAACGTGTGCTATGTATATGTAGTCATGTCTGTTATTTTAATCGAAATTAGTTTGTTTTGAAAATGTAACACTTGATTATATTTGTTGCTAAAAGTAACACAAGAAAAAAAAAATATAGGGCGTGAACTAATTATAATTTGTTTTAAATTCAAAAAATAAAGAAGTAAATGTGTCAAGAAAAATAAAAATTAATAAAGTGATTCTTATTTCAAGGAAAGATGTTACAATATTTTTAATTAAATAAATTATTTCTTTTTATATTTTGAATTTTAAATAAAACAAGTAAGAGTGCTATATTCGGCTGTGCCGAATCTTATATACCCTTCACCATAGTGTATTTTAAACATCTTTTATAAATTTTAAATTTTTTCCCGACTATATTATTATTACATCAAAAGCTAAAAAAAAAACAAAAAGAACAACAGCAACTCTAAACCAAATAAAACACAAAATACACAAGGCATCTAAACCAACAGACATCTGAACATACATAACGAAAAACACAGAAAAACAAAAATAACAACGCAATGACGCCAACAGCATCCAAACATACAAAAAAATACACAGCTGAATAAAACCAAATACATCTACACACACACGTATACATCTTTTTCTAATATACAGTGTTGTTGTTGCTTTTTTAACAAAACATGAAAAAATATGACATTTTTTATGAAATTTTCAGAGGTTGTCTCGGATTTTTGCTCATATCTCCATTATTTACCGACCGATTTTGCTGATTTTAAATAGCGATCTTCTCGAAAGCATGTCTAATAGAATTATTGAAGATTCGGATCTCGCCGATATCTGGGGTCCTCTAAAAACTGATTTTAACAGACAGACAGACGGACGGACGGACAGACGGACATGGCTTTATCGACTCCGCTATCTATAAGGATCCAGAATATATATACTTTATAGGGTCGGAAAATTATATTATAGAAATTACAAACGGAATGACAAACTTATATATACCCTTCTCACGAAGGTGAAGGGTATAAAAATCGATTTTGTAGGTAAAATATCAAAGCGATTAAAATTGTTTCGCATTCTGTGCAATTATATTACAATAAGCTAATTTTGGAATAATGAAAATACATATGAGATACATGTCCTTGCCTCAAGGACATTTGTGCTTGTATATGAATATCCTTATGTCAAAACTATAATAATTTTAACAATAGTTAAAAAATCCAATTTCAATAATCTATTTGTTCCAATTGCTTTTAAACTAAAACTAATTTCCTTTGGAAATCGTTTAAAAATAACATTTGACTTTAAAGATTTATTCGACTTAATCTAAACTTTTCATTTACGAGTAATGTTTTTGACCCCGGCATAAAATAAACATAAATTTTATCTTTTAATTGAAATTTTCGTCACTTTTCAACATGTCTACATTTAACGCAAAAACATTTTATTATTGTTTATAAACACAAACACAATGGCAAATATTAACAACGTACTTAATTCCAGCAGTTCTGAGTGACTGTTAACACAAAAATGTATTTATGATTATTGATGCCAAAATTTATTTAAGCAAATTTTTATTTGTCTTAATTATCACGTTGTTTAAAAACTACGTAATCAAATTTGATTAAAATTTTTAACTGATTTAAGTAATTTTTTAATTGATCGAAAAAAATTTCATATTGGTCATAGACCAATAAAAGTATATATATTCTGGGTCTTTATTAAATTCTGAGACGATTTAGCCATGTCCGTCCGTCTGTCTGTAGAAATCACGCCCCAGTGGAATTTTACATAAATATTCTCAATTGCTAAGGTTTGTATAATATTTAAATGATCAATCAATATTGGTCGACGTTTTTAACGAGCGATAAAATTCTGTAAAGATGATTTATGGACCAAAACCTCTCTAGAATTTTTTTGAGGATCGGTCCATGAATTACCCTACCGCCTATATAAGGCCACCTTCTGAAAATTACTTTAACGCTCATTAATTAATCTCTTTACCAAATTTTGTGACGATCAGTCCATAATTGGCCATGATATTCATGATATTTAAGTAAACAAGTTTTAAATGAACCAAAATGGGTCTACAAAAAGTTATGGGAATAGATCAATAATTGACCGTACCTCTCATATAAAAGGTCCTCTTTAAAGGATTGATGGGGACGATTCAGAAAATTACTAGTACAGCGATGAAAATCGAAATAAAATGATGACATAAAATGATGATATATTTTTTATAGACTCCTGCAGCAGATCATTTTAACAAAAAATGATACATTTTATCCTAGTGACCCTGCTGGGTTAGATGCACACACAACCATGGACACTTAAAAAGAGTCATAAAAAACAGTTGTTTGTTCAACCTTGTAAATGTTTATTGTTTTTAGTAACTGTTTACCACAAGTGTAAAATCGCACATAAACACATTTACATACAAAAGGTAAACCAAAAATGAAGAGGCCCTATAATAGGCCTTTTTGGGAACATAAGATAGACCACTACTAATTATTAAATATTCCAACGGAAAATATTATTTTTTTTTGTTTAATATGTAAATAATTATAAATAAATAGTCCTGCCTTTTTTTGCCCTCTGATTATTAAAAGTCCTTATTTTCAAAGTTAAGAAAAATATTTATATGCAAGAGTGTTAATGTATTCTTGACTCTCTCACACTTTTCCACTGTCTAGCCAAAAACATCCAACAATATATGAGAATAATGAAAGTAAAAAGAAAAAGTTGAACAGAAGAGGGAAAAGGAGAATATTAATATAAGGGAATATGTGTATGTAGCTCAGTCAAAATGCAATGCATTGAAGGCAATTTGTTTATAAAATAAGAAAGAAAAAACCACATAATAAATCTGTTGTAGCAGCATTAAATCATGGTTTGTTTGGGTATGTATTTTGTGCAAGTGTTCTTAATATCCTGTTAATGGCCCTGGTAATATTAATGTTGACTTAAAATGATATTCTCTTTCTTTTTACTTTAGTTTCTTTTTCGTTTTTATTGCGCTAAATGTGTAAAATAAAGAGTTTTTGTTCGCTTATAAGCAATTTGTTTATCGCCCTTTAAGATACAAATAGGCATTTTCATTATAAAGTTAAGGTCACAACGATTAAGAACTTAAAAAATGTTAAATCTTGTTAAAGGTTATGTTTGTTTAGAGAAAATAAAGCTTTTGCTCTAGTTCTAATTTAATTTCAGTTCAGTTCTAGATCAGTTCTAATTTAATTTCAGTTCTAGTTCTAGTTCAGTTCTAGTTCAGTTCTAGTTCAGTTCTAGTTCAGTTCTAGTTCAGTTCTAGTTCTAGTTCAGTTCTAGTTCAGTTCTAGTTCTAGTT
>NC_060951.1:43088691-43093494 GCF_022045245.1 Lucilia cuprina | reverse complement strand
GTTCTACTTCAGTTCTAGTTCAGTTCTAGTTCAGTTCTAGTTCAGTTCTACTTCAGTTCTAGTTCAGTTCTAGTTCAGTTCTAGTTCAGTTCTAGTTCAGTTCTAGTTAGGTTCTAGTTCAGTTTACTTAAAACTAGTATAAAATATAATGGTTTCTAAATTAATCTAAACAACAATTTTAAACTATTTGTTTTTTTCCTCTTAATACCCAAAAAACTTTTTTAAAACTAAACATTTAAATGGTTGACGATTTTAAAATAGTTTAAAATACTTTTTACTCATACACATAAGCTGTCGTAAAAACCAATTAAATACAATTTGTATTTTAGTCACATCTACAGGTGATATTATGCAAGTTTTATCCAAATATCAGTTATTACAATTTTTACAACTGAAACAAAAATCAAATGAAATGAAAAAGTTTTTTTAAGCCATAATTTCCAGCGAAATAATTGTTAAACTTTGTTTTTTCTACTTTTGCAACACATGCAATGTTGGAAATTTTTTTGTTTATTATTAAAACTACATTTACCAATAAAAACATGCACTTTTTTCTACAAAATTGAATCAGATAATATTTTTTTGAATCCTGTTTGTATATTTCTGGGTTTTATGTATGTGTAACCTTTTGCATGTCAACACATTGTTAATGTATTTAAAGGAGAAAAAACTGGGAAAATGATTCTAATCTAAGTAAATCTGTTTTTTCAAAGCCATGTAATACCTGATATGTATACGAGAGTATATATGGATAATATGGGCTCACATGAATAATAGGCTTACATATTAAATCCTATATGATGTGTATATGAGCATAGTTCGATGTAGTGAAATATGAAAGGTCAATTAGGTCAATAAGAAGATATAGTAACTAATGAACCAAAGTTAACTATTTACATGTACATCATAGGGGTTGGGAAAGCAAGCCAACCATTTCAAAAATCTTCGACTTTTTGTCGATTGCTAGTTAAGAAAAAAAAAACGATTTAAATGGTATATGATTTTTTTAAGGATATTGTAAGCTAAGGGTTATTTTAAGGATTTTATTTGAAAGTTTTTTTTGCAAACATCTTTTTGAATTGTAAAATTTCTGACATTTGTATAGTATATATTTCTTCAGTTAATCACAACTTATCACCCTTATCTATATTTTATTAAAACTATGTACTAATTACTTTTTACTTTTTATACACTTATAGTTCTTATAGTTTATATTACAAACAACTTATTTTCATTCACAAATTCTTCTTTTTTTACTGAAATGTCCACTTTACTGCAGACAGTACTTGAACTTTTAATAACAACAAGAGAAAAACTCTGTTTAACCTTTTAATGCGACAGTTTTTAAAATGCAGACAAAAAGAAGAAAATAAAATACAAAGTGATAAATGAGGAACTCTTATAAAACTTAATAAGAATTTTTTGACTTGCAAGTATTTAGTTAAGTTTTTGATATTATTATTTAAGATGAAAGTGAGGTTATGAAGTAAAAAAAAGTGTAATGGAGACATTTTTTTCTATTACATGAGTTGCTTTTTGTTTTGCCTTTATAAATATTTAAAATGTACATCATAATCGGTTTAGAAATATCTGAGTTAAAATTAAGCTCTAATTGAGGAAGTAAGTGATTAGTTACACTTTCCATTACAATTGGATTTTAATACTAATATATAGACAGCCTTAAAATTATCGCCAAATATGTTTTTTTTTATCAAAAAAACCTAGATCTTCTGAGATCACTTCAGTTTTTTATCAAACCTATTTTAGGCTGTTGCTCAAACAACTAAACTATGATCACATTGTATCATAATATGATTGTGTATAACAATTCTAAGATAAATAGGAAACTATTATAATAAAATATTACAACTCTATTTAATTATAACATCATCCGACACTCAAAATTAGACACGACCCAGATGATATACGCCTGAAACTATAAACTTAATGGAGAAAAACCGCTTTGTTAGTTTTTTATTTCGTGATCCCGTGTCCTTTTTAAGGACTTTAAAGATTTAAGAAGTACATTTTTCGTAAGATATTTAAAACACTTCTACTGATCTAACAATGCCAAATTTGATGTCAAGCTAACATAAAAAGTTCTAAATTATTTTGTGTTGTTTTTAGTGCATGACTTAGTGGATCTAGCGAAGGTTGATATCCGAAAACTGGTTCGATATAGAAAACCAGAGTGATCAGGTCGAAGTGTACTGACCGTTTTCTCTCGTTTCAGGTATCACAAAGGGATCAGATTACTGGACCCAAGTGATGACATCGCGAAGCCGGCCTGCTACCTAATCTAGTTTATTCTGTTAGGATCAAAAGATGTATAAAAAATTAATGGATTTTCAAAGATCAGAAAGATTTTCATCCTGAGGGTAAAAAATAAAAATAATACAAAATACTTTCCAACTTATCTTGTTGGCTTGACACCAAAATTGACATTGTTTGGTTAGTAAAAGTATTTTAAAATATTTTTTGAAAAATTTACCTTTTAAAACTTTAAAGTCCTTTTTTAAGGACACAGGATCACGAAATTAAAAAATAAAAAAGGAATTGTTTTCCTTTAAATTTATAGCATCAGACGTATATCATCCGGTTTTTGTCTAACGAATTTTTTCTCTTATTGTCGGAATTTTTTTAAAATATTTATAATAACCGTAATTCACACTACAATTAAAAATTTAACCATTAAGAATATGGTTACAATAACCATAATTTTTCTATTTGTATGCAGGTATCAGCCACATAAAAAATTTCAGTTGAGAAATTCTGATTATTCCGTCAATTAAATTTTATATTTTCTGTTAAAATCCATAAGTTTTGCATAAGAATTCTTGGAATTTAATGTTTTTAAATACTTTAAGTTTACTTTACATGATTTCAAAGAAATTTTACTTAAGACATGCAAATCTACAATAGTAAAGAGTTCAATGCTAAACCACCATCATCAGCAGTGACAGAACATAATAACAACTATACACTGAAAGTAATCCATACTCAACTTTACGAAAAAAAAATCGTATCTTCTATTTTCGTAATATTTACAAAATTTTGCGTATAATACGCTAAATTAAACATAACGATAATAATTATATGATCATTAAATAAACCTACAACATTTTTATAAAATGTAAGAAAAAGTATAATATTATTCACGAACTATTTTCATTAAATAAAATAAAAAATTCGTGCGGAGAATAATTTTGAACTAAAATAGGAAAAATTATTTAAAAATGATCAAAAATTTTTGCATTAACTAATTTTATTAAATTTGACCATATTTATTCGACATTCACTTTTTTTAAATTTATGTAAATTAATTTTTCCAAAATTATTTTGCATTATACTAAAATATTTTGTACAATTTTGTTATATTACGAAAGAATTTCGTGTTGCGAAACAACGAACGATTCGTACAATGTATGACACTTTTCGTATATATTAGGCAGGGATTTTTTTCCAATGTACGAATAAACTGCAGTAAACTAGAATTGTGTGACTGAGAATTTTAAATGGAAAAATTGTTGTAGAAAACAAGGAAATGAAAATGCACATAAACAAAATCTTTTCCTAAAATAGTGATTGTCGATTACATGGAAATTGATTGTGACTGACTGTGCATTATTTAAAAAAAATATTTGTGTTGAAATTAAACATTGAAAAAGATGGCGTGCTTATTTTTTTGGTAACAAATTTATTGGTTTTCAAATTGAAAAATGCATTTCTGTTAAATACTTAAGCGATGGAAATTATAAATATTTTTTTAACAATGACTTGAATAACATTTGTGTGAAAAATGTTTCATTCTATGTAAATTATTATGAACTAGTTATTTAATGATATAGTAAAATAATACAATTTATTTTCTGGTTTCTTGAAAAATTTAAAAATTGCCTTATAAATAAATTTCAAATAATTTTATTTTCTATTGCAACTTTCATGATATTCACTTTCTCTTATTTCATTTTCTGAACAATAAAATGACATGATTTATAGAAAGTTTACGTGTTGCAGCTTTAATTACTTGAACAAAAATTTTCGCTTTTCATTTTCATTCTATAACTTTACAATTACAGCACAAAAAAGTTCATACTTTCATACAAAGAACTAAACGCAAGCACACACACATAGAGAAAAAATTCAACAGCTAAAAAAAGAAAAAAGTCCTTGAACACGTTAATAATGAGAAATTTACTAATTGAGCTGTCAACGAGAGAGATTCATTTTACCACCAGCAGTAGTAACAAAAGCGACTAAATGCACAACGGACAAATGAGCATACTCTGTTTTAATTTAATTTGTATATTAGGTCTTTTTAATTAAAGATTTCTTATTTTATAACCGAAATGAAACGAACAGAAGATTTCTTTGTTAACTTTATTGTGAAAAACCAAGTAATCATAAGAATGTAAATAAATATTGGTGTAACTAAAGTGATTGTGACAAAGAAAGGTAAATGCATGACAAGTTAAAAGAAATATTGTAAACCTGTAATTATTTAATAAAGGCTTTCAATAATTTGTAAGAATTAAAAGAGCAGATGATGATTTTTGTAATATTAATGCCTCACTTATTAACATCGTTAAAATTTTAAATTTTTCTTATATAAAAAAATGTAGTACGCTAGTACGTATGAGATATGTAAATAAATGTTCTAAATTCTATAATAATTATACGCGTTCTGACCCAACTTCTAGAACTGAAATAGAACTGAACTAGAACTGAACTAGAACTGAACTAGAACTGAACTAGAACTGAACTAGAACTGAACTAGAACTGAACTAGAACTGAACTAGAACT
>NC_060951.1:43074419-43088591 GCF_022045245.1 Lucilia cuprina | reverse complement strand
ACTGAAGTAGAACTGAAGTAGAACTGAACTAGAACTGAACTAGAACTGAACTAGAACTGAACTAGAACTGAACTAGAACTGAACTAGAACTGAACTAGAACTTTACTAGAACTGAACTAGAACTGAAGTAGAACTGAACTAGAACTCAACCAACACTGAACTAGAACTTTACTAGAACTGAACTAGAACTGAACCAGAACTGAACTAGTACTGAACTAGAACTGAAACTTAAACTCGCCATCCTCTTAATTTCATAAAAGATTAAAGTTTCGTGTGTTTAAATTTATATTAACATTTTTTTACATTTACTTTTATTTTTATAATTTATTTGCACATAAATAACTTTCTCTGCACAAATAAATACTTTTCATAATTCGATTGCAGATGTAGCTGTTGTTGCTGCTCTTGATGAATTGTTGTTAAAAGTCAACAAATACCTGACTGCACTTTGTAAAATTCAAGATCTGTTTCGACACTTAAATTTTTTTCATATAACTATACATATTTACATACTATTTGGATTTCTTTTCCTTTTCTTTGCCTCTCTTTACCACACTTACATGATTTATAAAGTATTTTCAGAAAAGAAAAATGCATACTTTTTTAACTTGCCACATCACAGATATCAAAAGTGCTCAAATGCCACTATAGAAAGTAATTGTGGCCTGGTTTTAAGTATAAAACACACTTATATTAAAAGTCTTATATTGAAAAAATATATATTTTTACAAACAAAGTACATGGAAGTTAAAAGTTAAAAATATGTTTCAGAAATTTATTGGATTTGTAGGAAAATGTACTATTCAAAAGGGAAAAGTTGCATTGGTTATGAGTTGTTATTTATTTAATAACAACTCATATGTGGATTGATTTAAAAGTCATGGTTAATGTCAAATGGCAGGGTCATAACTAAAGTTACATAATTGTTAAATTGACAGACATTTTTTACGTGAAGAATGGCATTTTTCCCTTGAAAAAACTTATTTCCCATGAAATTATTATATATGTATGTTAAAAGTTGTAGACTTAAAAATCATGGTATTTGAATACATACATATTTATTTATTTATTTATTTATTTATTCAAACAAAGTAATATAAAAGCCTTAATAGGCCAATTAAACTATATTACAGAGGCAAATCCTGAATAGCATACATATGAAAAGAAAAAAAAACTTTACTAATACTATATATAAATATGTACATATGAATTATGTTAAAAAGATGAAAATACAAAATCCTAAAAATAAAATAATATACAAATGTAACAATTTACTTACAGAAGTGAAACAAATGGCTCCCCAGCCAATAATAACAACAAAATTTATAAAAACAAAATAAATTTACGTCCCATAAGTGGTAATAAGCCATCAAGGTAAAAGTGTAATACTCAATATAATATATTATGTAGATGCTAGACAACTGCTTATGATTAAGTTAATGTTTTTATACAGTGTACTAATACCGACCCTGAAATTGAATGATTAGCCATCCCAGTTATGAAAATACTTATACGTACATATGTCCTCATAAAAGAGTTATACTACTGCGCCTACAAAAATAACAAAAGAACACAGATCGCCATATTCAATTATAATACTTCCAGTTAATTATAAAAAAGTAAAACCTGACCACCATATTTAAATACTTCAACCCGCGTGTTAAGTGAATAAAAAAAGAATTTTTAAAGAAAAATAATTATAGTGCCAAAAAAAAATGAAAAAAAAAAATCTATATAAAAATAAACAAAAAATTACTATAGAAAAGAAATCAGCAAATGAAGAGAAAAAAAAGTACTGAAAAATAAAACAAAGTTAAAAAAAGAGAAAAAAAATTGCATAACCGATAAAAAAAACTAAATTATTAAAAAGTGAAAAAAAAAAAAAAAAAAAAGAAACAAGTTTATTTAAAAAGTGGCTTTTAAGAAAAGCTTTAAAGTATTATATAATTTGCTAATTGTTTCAGTTTTGGCTAATATTGAGCACAAACCAAGAAAAATTAAACGATTTGAAAGAAATTTAATATTGTTGTCAGATATCTACATATACTCCAAATTTCAACATATTTGAGTAACAGGAAGTGGTTTAAAAACTCAGTTATAATTTACGACAACATACTAACATAGCTCCGAATTTCCGAACATAATATTGTATTGTCATCAAAATCTCTATGTGTACCAAGTCTAACAAAATCGGGCTCCGGGAACTGGTCGAAAATTCAGTCACAAAATGTTACCATTTCAAACCAACAAACTAACAAAGCAAGTTAAATAAAAGCTCTTAATAAAAAAAAGAAAACATATACAAAATCAATGAAATACTCAACTGGACAAGCATAACAAGGCCATTAACTATCGACAGAAAAGTGCGCTAAAAGTTTAAGCCGAAAAGAATTATTCGAGTGGGAAAATATACGAAGATCAATAGGTAAGTAATTCCAACACCGGGCCACTCGAACAATAAAAGACCGTTCAAAACAACTGCACCTGATTCGGGGGATAATAATTTGAGTATTCCTAGTAGAATGGGAAAAAGAGAATCTGGCACAAAGTTGAGAAGGAAGGCCAATCTTCATAGCTCTGTAAAAGTGTAGCACACTACGATATGACATAAATGAACGAAAGCCACATCCAAGGAAATCACCCACATAGGAAGAAACAGGCATCCTACGTCGAAGACTATAGACATAGCGAACTATAGCATTCATGACACGATGAAGTCTACGAGTAATGTATGCCAAAGTGCCTGACACAACCTCTAATCCATATGTAATATGAGGCATCAATAATGCATAAGCAAGTCTATGTCTAACATAAAATGGTAAATAAATGTTATTGGAGAAAATTCTTCGAAATATCCCAAATACCCTAGAACAAATGCGGTCAACATGTCCCTCAAAAGTAAGCCGATCATCAATATAAAGACCCAAACACCTAAGTCCGTCAACAATAGCAATTCTGGAACCATCGAGAAAAATATTTAAACCTGGAAGCCCAAAAAGCATAGCTTTAGTCTTACCAGAATTAACAACCAAAGAATTACTATAGGACCATTGAGAAAAACGTGTCAGACTATAATTAATGTTAGACTCAAGTACATCACTATTGTCTCGATTAGCAGTAAAAAGGAGAAAGACATCGTCCGCAAATAGAAAAGATCTACAAACGCTGCTATCGATGTACTCCGGGAGATCATTGACATATAATATAAAAAGAAGGGGACCCAAGACAGAGCCTTGTGGTACCCCAGAGAAAAGTGGTAAAAGCCGGGAATATTCCCCATCAATGTCGACAAACTGTTGCCTACCAGAAAGGTACGAGTATACTAACTTACAAGCTGATCTAGAGAAACCAAAAAACTCCCGCAGCTTATGAATCATAACAGAGTAATTAATTGAATTAAATGCTTTCGTCAAGTCAAGAGAAACCAGAGAAGTCAATTTGCATTCATTGATATTATCACGAATCATGTCCGTTAAATTTAAAAGCAAAGACGTAGTGCTGTGACCACGGCGGAATGCATACTGTGAAGGTACAATGCTGCCATGAACAAATGAAAGAATTTGATCTTTAATAATATGCTCCACTGCTTTAGAAATCGCAGGAAGGATCGAAATAGGCCTTAAATCATCAATACCGTGAACAGACCCAGTTTTCGGAATAGGTACAATACGTGCCACCTTCCATACAGATGGAAAAGACGAAGTCGTAAGTATGGAGTTGACATGAAATACCAGAAAGTTAGAAATATAAGGGAAAATAACTTTAAGAAATTTAATAGGAATACCATCAGTACCCACAGACCTAGATTTAACCCTACACAGAGCAAGCCACAGTTCTCCTTCCGACACATTACTAAAAGAAAAGGACCCACCGAAATTATCAAAATCAATAGGATTAGTACTCTCAGAGATCCCAATATTAGCAAAATACTCATTAACCTCATCAACATTGAAATTAGACTGCATAATGTTGTCGTCAGTAAATCCGCGTCCTCTCAGAATTCTCCCATAGCAGAAGAATCTAAACCCGAAAAAGTTTTAGCAAAATATTTCCTCCTTTCTCTACGAATCACCTTCTTAGCCCTATTCCTATATCGACAATAAATTTTCCAATTATCATCAGACGATAATCTTTGGAAAACAGAATATGCTAAATCCCTAAGAGACATGGCCAGCAGTACATGATTAGACTTCATCCAACAGTCGATCTTACTCGGAACTTTTCTCCTAACAATCGGTACAAAACTAAAAAGGGATTCAATCAATGAGCACAAAAAGGAAGACTGGAAATCGGTACACGAAGAGGTAAAGAAAGGGACCTGGTCAAGATTTGCTAAGAATGAAGATATACCGTTCCAGTCAATTCCATTATAATTCCTATACTCAAAGAAGCTTAAGGAGTTTTCAACCTTAACCGAAAAATATGCAAAAATTAACGCATGATGCGAAACAGACGGACATTGCACCTGGTTCGAAAAGCAAATATTGGAATTATCACTTACCAGCCAATAATCTAATAAAGATGTTGAAGAATGAGCAATATCAAAGTGTGTGGGTCTTGAATTATGAAAAACAGAGAGTTTTAACCTCATGCAAAGCGACCTGACTAGATTAGCTTTAACGGTATTAAATAAATTACAATTAAAGTCACCAACAATAACCACGTTCGAGTGTCTCATGAGAAAATCAATGCAATATGATGAATCTTAAAGGAAGCAATGTTACCATTGGGCAAGTAAACAACACCAAAAAGCATATTACTACCACAGTTAACTAACTGAATAAAAAGTGACTCACAACAATTGAGCTCCGATATTTTAAAAACGACCCTATACCGTAAGGAATCAGATATATAAAATCCTACACCCCCTCCACGCGCACCAAGTCTATCATTTCTAACTAAAGAATAGCCAGGTATCTTAAGCGAGGAGTTAGAAACATAGGGCTTCAACCATGTCTCAGACATAGCCATTAAATCAAAATTACCACCTACAATATTTTTGAGCTCATCAAATTTAACGGAGTTGGCACTCGGTCTAATACTCTGACAGTTAATATGACCAACTCTAAATATATCAGAATGAGTAGGAAAGAAAGCATTGAAAGACGAATTACCACTTACAATAGGACCAATGTTATCATTACCCTCCATCATCATAACATAAAAGCATGGGGAACCAAAAGAGAATCACTATAATAACAAAAAAATACATCAATAACAATATTATTCATTTAATTAACTCAGCCGTCAAGGCAAAGAAAAGAGCTACAATAAAATAAAAAGAAACATTTAATAAATGAAAAGAATAAAAGCAAATAATTAGATATGGCAAAATATTCCAAAGTTAAATTCCTAAATTCAAGTTAAGTGAGCAAAAAACTAAATAATGTTATGAATAAAAGTCTCAAATAACAGTAAACAATTAAAAAGCCTTAACAAATTAATAAAGTCCTTAAAACAGGACATCAAATTCAAGTAAATAGAAATTGTTAAAGCAATTTAAAAGCAAAAGTAATAAAGATAAAGAAAATCTAACTAATACTGCTGCTTAATAGCTCAGAACATTGCTCCATATCATAAACGACTTCACGGCCATCAATCAAGGTCAACTTCACTTGAACCTTATCAGTATTCAGCATGGTAAACTTCGTAATAGATTTCTGGCGCTTCAACTTACGACATACAGCACTCAAAGCAGAAGCAGCAGGAGAGTAGTGGTCATTAAGAAAGACTCGACTACTAATTTCGCCACCAATGATGTCACTCACTTTCAGTGATCTCGTTTTGAAGTAATCCTTCATCAGCCTGTCTCGAATAGATACACAGTTAAACTTAACCAGGATCAACTTCTGGTTACTCATGTAGCAAGTCTGGTTAATATCCCGATCCGTAATGTCAATGCCAAAAAACACAAACAACACAAGAAATAAACAATCTTAATATAATCCCATTCATCAAACACTCACCAACATACCAAACAACAATAAAAACGACGATGAATTCACACAATTCATTTCCAACAAAAATCAATTGGACAAAAAGAAACAATGAAAAATGCACATTAATTTACACATCCTTGAGTTGCCTATTGGAAGCTAACATCTCATCTTTAAATTGTGACAGAATTTCAGCCAAGGAATTCTTATAAGAGTCACGGTCATTCTGACTAGTTTTAATAAAATCTTCCAAAGTTGTCTTTAAGGCACGAACTTCATCACGTAGAGAACCATCATCATCTGCAGCATTAAGGCAAGCAGGACAAGTAAATGAGAAAGAGGACTGTTTGTCTTTAAAGAGGACCAGATGCTCTTTGGAGACATTGGCACAATTAAGATGAAGCCATAACTTGCAACTATTGCACATGATACTACCTTGAGTTTTTAGTATTGTATCATTGCAGCTACCACATTTATATGTTTTGGAAACAGGCATACTTGATAATTCAGGCAGCAATCAATCAAAAAAAATAAAAGCAAGATGGCTAGGTGCTGTTTAGTATGTATTAATAAACAGAATGATAAAAACCGCAAACAACAACAGCACCAAACAGCAGCAACAACAGCAACACGATATAAGTCAATATAATATGACACAGCAAAAGTTATTTAATTTAAATTAAATTCAATGTTTTTATATTAGTCAGTTTTTTGCAATATAAAATAAATAAAAACAGCACAAAAATGATAAAACTGAATCTTTTTAATTTAAGTTAAATGAAAATATATGACAGCTGAGAAACACACGCGTCTATTCAGTCATAGCGTTACCAGACCATTCGTTAGTACATATGTTAGTAGTAGTTCATATTTTGTCCATAAAATTTAATATATAATACTTAGAGAGAAAAAAGTAAGAAGATATCGAAGTAAGGCTAATTATAATTACCATATCGCTTTGTAATGCAGTTGATTTGGCTATGTGCGTCTATCTGTCTATCTTGTAATCAAACTACAGGTCACAATTACGAAGCATATGGAAAATGGTTGAGATCGGTTTATTATAAAAGTAATAAGTTAAAAAGTTAATCTTATCACTAGTTTTAAGTTTTCAAGTTTCCCATACGTTTCAGTTCATTACATTTAGGTTATCTAATAAAACTAAAACCATCAATTCATTTCTTCTACATACTATAGTATCAATAATGTTCTTTCTCTGGCTATTCTTCAATTGTCGAATAAATCTTTCGGTTTTTAATCTTTTCACTACTTCTTCATTTCAATTTTAATTTATAATTTAAACACGATGATAATTGGCGGCAAGTACTTACCACGCTGTCTTATAAATAGGGAGTTAAAAAAGTATTTGCCATTTCGATTACAGAGAAGTTGTTGAGTAAGTTGTTTTCCCTAAAATAATCAAAATTTAAGTAAATAGCTGCGTAAAAAGAATTTTCAAGTTTTTTTTATATTAAATGAGATCTAGTTCATCTGTATGCCTGAATGTATTTATGAATCGAAGTATACATTTCGATATTTTATTAAGAGCTCGCTAACAATTCACCAATTTTCCAATCCTACATCTTCAAATATTATTTATTCCCCAATCTTGTAGCTTTCTATTGAGCAAAATTAATTTTATATAATATTTGCTTTCACTACTTACTTAAATTTCTTGAACACAAGTAGGAGTCATCTTTAATTTATATGTATGTATGTGTAAAAGAATATAAAATCATTAATTACAAAAAGGAAGCTTACATTAAAAAATGAAAAGAAGAAGATGATATTGCTTATGCATAACCACACATGCACAAAGAACTTTAGAAATGCATACACCTATACCTATACATACACACACTTTTCAATAAAAATGAATTGCTTATGTTTGGGTATGTACTATGTATGTAGATAAAACGACTTGTGGTCATTAAAAAATGTTGTCTTTTGAACTGACAGTTAACACAAAAACCAACAAAATTAACCGCATGTTAAAGGACATACACACTCACACTCAGAATAGTTTGCAGGATTATATACCTATAACCACAATCAAACAAACAAACATGCATTCATACTTGTTAAACAATCTTTTGTTGATTCGTGCGTATAAGTAATTACTCATACCCAAATATCTACATAAATCCACACACTCCTACTCATACACTCCTGCAAAAACTTGCATACATACATATGTGTTTGTAGGTAAATATGTAAGATTGTTTGCGTGGTATGTAAAAACAATCTCTTAACCCTAATAACCATGTTGAACAAAACCATACCAGGTCTTTATACTTACACTCGTGCTTACATTAAAAATACAACGTTTACTTCTTTGTTGTTTCATTTTTTTGGGGGTTTCTTGTTCATTCATTTTTCCTACTTTTGACTTCAACCTGTTTGTGTGTATATGTTGTTATTATAATGTCGACATGTCTGCGTTATAGATACGTGAGTTGCTTTTCCAATTAATCGTACTTTTATACACACATATATATAAAAGATTACCTTCACATATGCAACCAAGTTATGGTTTGATTGCGAAAATGTACTTGTTCTTGCAATTTTCAATATTTTCTTTAACTGCAATTGGCTCTGCAACAATTTAAATCTGAGAAAAATTATAAATTATGTAGGAAACTTTTACCACAATCTGAAGAGAAATTGCTGATTTTACAAACGCATCTTAAATGAGTTGGAATTTTTTTACATGAATTATCATTGCGAAATTATGTTATATAATATTTTTTTGATTAAAATAAATGCAGAATGTGTTTTTGGGGTTAGTTAGTAAAAATAGTTCCTACCGTATATCAGACATAAGTTTTGATATAGTTTTATAAACTGTAGACTAGGTTATAAAATATAGTAAAACTAGACTATAGAATAAGCTATAGACTAGACTAGAGGCTAGACTAGAGATAAGATTGCAGACCAGACTATAAGCTAGATTATATGCAACTTTGGATAAGACTATAGACTTGACTATATAGTAGTACATATTTTTTCGTATTTGCTCATATAATTCCTCTGCGTGTTCTGATCCACAGGATTTTCATATACCTGGATATTACCTTCTATCACTTTTTAGTTTCCACCGGGTCATTGCTATGTTCATTCTCGATATAGTGGTGTACCAGTGCCAGCAATCTTTAGTTTGATACAGAATTTAGCGGTCTCTGGGTTAAATTCAAAATCAGGATACACTATTTGTACTTCGGGTTTCTTTATAGAAGTCCAAGCGCGGAAAGAAATACTACATATCTAACAGAAGGCCAAAATGCTTTATACAAGCAGCGTCTTTATGCCAAGGTTCTTACAGCTCTACAGGGTAGTAAAACCTTCTGGTCATTTGAAGCATGGAGCCGAATAAGGGCGTATAAACCATTTGGGAAATTTTACAGGAGACGATAAAAACATCATAAAACTTTAAAATCGGCATTTTTCCTACTTTTTTCACATATATGCATAAATATAACTCACATCTAACCCTGTGCTAAAACTCCGTAAAAAATTCGAGTCACAACTTGCCAAAATTAATACTTGAAATTTTGCTAAAATGGAATAAGGGCATATATCCATATATTTTAATTGAAAGTATATATAAATAAATGTTATTTTTATATACTTCTTAATTATTTTATTATATAAAACTTGGACAGCCTAAACATAACAGTCTAGAGCATTATTTGCTAAAGTTTCAAGGACATCCTTCATTATCCTTATAAGTAATTAAAACAAAAACCAAAAAAAAATATATATATTTTTTTAGTATTTTTATACATACATACTTATATGTATTTTTAATTTATTAAACAGGAACACCAAATTAGATATTTCTCTACTAGATTTATATTAAAAACGCCTACTATACCAAAAATTCTAAGGAAATGTATTTAAATTTAAGCGTTTTTAATTAATTAATAATTAAAATAAATAACTATAGTTATGGATATACGCCCTTCTTCTTGTCCACACTTTCATACTTAAATAATTCATTCAATAATAATCTTTTTTGCAATATAATTAAAAAATTAATAAATTTGAAATGTTTTCCAACCATTCAGCAAATTTGGTGCAATTAGAATTAAAATTTATACGATTTTTTTACAATCGTGCTTTTTTAAAAATCGTGCTTTTAAAACTATCTATTTTACCGAAAAATTTATATTTTTCAATTAATTTTTTTATGAATAGATGTAAAAAGGTTAGTTTAATATAATTATGCGAAAAAACGCGATTTTGAAAAGGTGGTCTTTACGCCCTTATTCGCATCCATGCTTCATTTGTTAAAAGGATTAAGGATAATCAAGTCTCCTTGGCATTCCAGATGGCATTTCATCACTGGTCTTGAAGCAGTACTCACGCTAGCTCGTCCATTAGCTAATCTCTTCAGCACTTTATGCCATGCCGGTGAGTTCCCTGGATGCTGAATGATTGCTAATATTATGCCAATCTCCAAAAAGGGAGAACTAATAACCCTGAAAATTATCGCCTTACTGCAATTTGTTCTGCACTTTCTAAAGTTATGGAAAGTATGGTAAACTACCATCTTGATAGGTATTTAGATTCTAACAATTTACTTTTGTAGCGACCGCTCTACGGGAGACTTACTTGCTTTCCTCTCCAAAAAATAGTATAATTCTATTCACCACCATGGCGAAAGTAAAGTAATGTCTCCAAGGCGTTCGATAGGGTGTGGCATTGTGCACTCTTATCAAAAATAACTACTTAGGTGTAGTTGTTATCAAACAAGTTCAAGATAAATTCAGGGGTACCGTAAGGCTCCGTTCTTTCTCCTACTCTATTTCTTTTTTTCCTAATTCAAATATAGGCCAAGTCCTTTGGACATGGGGATAATGAAATATGAATAACTTACTTAATAAAGACCTAGTGGCAATCTCTGAATGGGGTCGTGCTAATAGAGTCGATTTTAACGCAGGTAAGACTAAATGATGCAATGTGGATAGATTTTAATCGAATGTCCACAAACACTACTCCATCTATCCTCCCTCCTATAATTTCTAATATAATTTTCTGCCAAAATTAGCTGCATATGAATATGTTATGCAAACCTTATAAATACGTATTAAACTATTAGCAAAAGTTTTAACACAACTTCTTTAAAATATTTGCGAAAAGTTTATGAAAGTAATTGAGATGATTAATTTACCGTAAATGATTGATGCTCAAATATTTAATATTTAACTTTATAAATTTATGAATATAATTTATAGTAAAAGCATCATACGCAAAAGGGTGAAACACCCAAATAAATAAATTAAAACAATCAAAAATTTTGCTATTTTTCCTAGAATTCAAAAAACTTTTTCTTTGCTATTTTCTTAAAGGCACTTGTCATCTTTTGAAAAATTACTCTCATTATTGTTTCATATATTTTTTTAACTTATAAGAAAACAACAGCTAACACACACAGAAAAAAATCCTTATAATTTCTTTATTACAAATTGTTTTTGACATAAACACACACTCCATTTAACTTAAGTGGCTTTTTAAGATTTCACGTGGTAACGCTTTTTTATGTTTATAACTTAATTTCACTTTGTTTTTTCTTTTTCTTCTATTGTATTAATGAATTTATGTGTGTTTGTGTGTGGATGGTTGTATTTGGTTGTAGGTGTAAGTATTTACATTAATAATATCCCAGAAGTCTTACAAGGTACAAGTCCTAGTAACATGTTTATAAAGTATTTTACAAAAAAAGTTTGCATTCTTTGTTATATTAAGTGCTAAAGTGTAATCAATGTATTTCAATCAAAGTAAAGTTATGACTGCAAAGGATCAATTACGCATATTTTGTCACAGTGCTTAAGTTGCTAGTTAGAAAAAGTCACCCAGAACTACAGGACTATGTAGGTATTTATGCATGTGTAGGTTTGGTTTATCGTGATAACATGGAATTTATACTTACACTCACTAACACATTATTTTTACTAACTTCTTTACAAAATCCAACAAAAGCTTCAAATAAAATATACAACAAATGATTTTCTGTTAACAAGACTAATATGGTTGAAAACATTTTTGGGAAATCCAACAATTTCTTAACATTTGACGGTATGTTATTGTTGTTTTTGATTTTTGTAACTAGATTATATAAAAACATGAAACAAAAAAATTAAATTTAATTTGTGTTTAAATGAAGGAACAGTAGCATATGTAGAACATACATTTAAATTAAAGATATCTTATAAAACAGACATACCTATATGACTATGACCTTATTACAATAGATGATTGTTATATCACAAGTCGCTTAATACTTTCATTTTGCTGCCTGATTTATCTTTGAATATATAAATCTTTAAATCTAAGCAAAAAACTTTCTTGACCCACTGTATATATTCAACATATACAATGAATTAAAATGTATAACAGTAGGGGAAATTTATGTTAATTTTACAAAAATATTTATTTATTTAAATTAAGTGCCAGAAAAAAATACATAATTTCGTATGCGTACGATAATAATCTTAAATGACCAATTTAGAAAACGCTCAATTAAGCAGCTTAATATAAACTATATAAATTATCTGTCAAATAAGGAAGAAAAACAACGGTACTTTACAGTTACCATGAAGTCTTTAAAGTAATGCCTTAAAAATTTATTGCTCCCACATAGAAAGTTAATTATGCATAAAATATTAAATACCTTGAAGTGATTTGTTAGTCATTTATTAAATTTTAAAGCAGAGTAAAAAAGTTATATGTACTAGCTGCTGAAAATTATTTAATTTAAAATGAGATAATGAAGTTACTTAAATTTAAATTTAATAAAAAATTTATTATATTTATTTATTTATTTATTTATTTATTTATTTATTTATTTATTTATCTATCATAACCAATATTTTAATTTAAACAAGTAAGAGTGTTTACGAATCTTGTATACCCACCATCAAACCATGTGCAGTAAGTGGAATGTTCTCCTATAAAGTTTAGGTTTATATTATTATTAGATTTTGACTTATAAGAATTTTCCAAAGTACTTCCAAAAGAATAACATTAAACACCACTTCAAAAGTAGCACTAAGTGGAAAATATATATTTTTTACAGAAATTTAATTTAAATGCGTGTAATTTATTTCTTTATTTTAATATTATTTAAGTATAATTAGATGTATTCTATAATACATACTACAATTTCACTTTTTAATTACTTCCAAAAAAGAACATAATAATTACTTCCAGAGCATGACTTTAGATGTACTGAATTTTGAAACAAATAAAATCAAAAATATGATAAGCCTGAGTTAAAAACATATCTTCTTCAGTATAATAAGTTGTATTCTATAATACATACTACAATTTCACTTTTTAATTACTTCCAAAAAAAGAAATTACTTCCTGAGCATGACTTCAGATGTACTGAATTTTGAATCAAATAAAATCAAAAATATGATAAGCCTGAGTTAAGATCATATCTTCTTCAGGTGTTTCTCTGTATTCCGAAGCAGTAAATTCTACTTACTTTTTCGCTTCTTTGGAAGTTTCTTTTTTTGCTGCGTTAAAGTCATTTTTTTTGGAGGGGACGATATATGAGGAATAGGATCAATTATTTACCGTTCTTCACAAAATTTAGTAGAGAGAACTTTTCTCATATAAGAACTATTTATGTCGATTTCATCGTTATACAGTTATGAATGTTTAAGCGGGGAGCACTTAAATGGGGCTATATGAAAACGTTTACGGATATTGTTCATTTTCAACACCAAATAAACTTACCTATCTATATATTTACATTAAAGTGTAGCGTTACTGACAGACTAATTCATCATCGCACAGCCCAAACGGCTGAACCTAAAATCATGAAATTTTGACAGTAGATGTGTTTTTGATTGTGTAGATCCACTTCCCCCCGGGGGCATGTTACCTTGGCGAGACCTCCGCCTTGGCGTTATTGCAATCCCGGAGTATAAAGAGGGCCCAATACCTCCAATCTGACCGGGATTAAAAAATTGGTGTTCTCAGTCTACTGTTTGGCTTAGTCCTTGCATAGATTGCCAGAGGTCAGACCGCAGGACTATGTCCTAGCTGGTCAGTTGGTTGAGGTTCCTTCGGGATCCACGTAGTGGCTGTTGGTTGAACCCAAATTTGCGGGAAGGGTGTAAGTGGCGGTTAAAAGACTGATGCATGATAATAGTCAATATTTCGGGATAAGTTCGGTGCTGTTGCCGAAAATCAACAGATACCCCACAGAGGAGTGACTGTGGGA
>NC_060951.1:43068928-43074319 GCF_022045245.1 Lucilia cuprina | reverse complement strand
AGTACTCCAGCAAAGTACTTGCGCATGGTACCGGTCATAGCCAATGTGCAAAAATTGCCACCTGAGTCTTCATTGAAGACAAAGGGGCGATGGTAGACCGTTCTCAAGCCTACCCTGTGGATGAAAAAGACCACCGTGATATAAGGCCGACACGGCAGGTGCTTACGTTAAAACTATAGACAGTCTGTGTAGATCTACTAAGGAGGGATTATTGGAAATTTGTTCATTCACGGGTAAAAACGGGTAAAACTGGGTTTCCTTATTATCTTATAAAATATTAGTGATACAAGAAATTAGCAAATGGGAGTCTGGTACTTTTTTGAAATTCGTAATTTTAAGGGGTAAAAATCTGTAACAAAGGTGATTTTGGTACCTTTTTTGTCCCTTTATAACTTTTGAACTAATTAACTTAATAAAATTTTTATAAATATTTCAGTAACATCTCTCAAAATAATGAGACAGCTGTTTCGTACTTTTTTAAAATTTAGTCCTTTTTGGGTATAAAAGGGATAAAACTGTATTTAAGGTAGTTTTTTTAGCACATTAAGAAAATTTTTCGGTTTATTGAATTATTCCTTTTAAATTACGGACTAACTCTGTAATATTTATTGTAATAAAAAGTACCAAAAAGGAAAAAAGTACCAAAAAGGGAAAAAGTAGTTTATTTACTCACACAAAATAAGCTTTTGGTATATTATTTTAGAGTTCGAGTGCTAAGACATATTAGGACCAAATTTGAGTAAATTGTTTGGTAATTTTTGAAAGTACTATTTTTCTGGATCAAATTATATTCTTTATTAGTGCTTTTCATTTAGGTAAAATTTATTCCACTTTTGGTAACCGGAATACATGGTCCTTATTAAATGAGAAGCGAAGCGCCCAGGGTATGCTAGTAGGGAATATTTATGTAAAATGTCAACCCTCTACTCTTTCCTTTCGGACTCTATTGTTCTTTCAAAGGTTAGTTAGTTAATTAGTTAGTCACTTAGTTAGTTAGTTAGTTAGTTAGTTAGTTAGTTAGTTAGTTAGTTAGTTAGTTAGTTAGTTAGTTAGTTAGTTATGTATTATCTTGCAAGCTATTACTTTGAATCTAGAGAAATTAAATTTCAGAGTTTCAAATTCCTTCATTAAGTTATTTACACAAATAATTTGTATTAAAATAGCCAGAATTTTCTGTCTTTGACCTAAAATAGTTTTAAAAGTAATTATATATTAAAATCTTCATATCCTTTAGACTAGTTATCATTTGCCCAACAAGGTCATATGAAAAAATCTGTTCTTTTTTCATTGAAAATAAAAAATTTTGATTTTACTTTCCTTCTTAACCAATCCAATCAATTTAAGCCACATCTATACTAACTTTTACAATAGGGAATAATAGCCAATAACTTACAATGCTTACAAATTGAACTCATTACAATGGCAATTTTCTTTAAATTATTTAACCCTGTATTACAATCATTTTCTATACTTTTTTCATTTTTCACTCATAGCTCAATAAATAACACTTATTGCCATAATTAAAAGTCATATTGTGTTTAATTCAAAAGAGAAACAAAAGCATAAAAACCAAAACCTTATCCATCTATCTACAAAGTTTATACCATAATGTTCAATGTTTCTGCCAATACAACAATGGATGGATTTCCAAAGGAAAAACACACAAAAAAGCAAGAAATCCAAAAAAATTATTAAGAAAAGTGAACTTTTACTGGAAATATTGCTGCTTTAGCACACAGACCTACATTTATCCATGTGTATTTTCATACTTATTAAATATGTATGTGTTTGTGTATATGTATCTGTGAGAATACATACACATAAAATGCATCTGTAACCACAAGTATCTCATCAATGTATCGTTTTTGTTGCTCTATTCAATGTTTTACGACTATAAAAACATCAATACAACAGAACATTAACAACACTTTGGTACGTACAGTAAAGAGCAAATGGTTTCTGGCAAAATTTACCCACACATTGCTCTTTCCTCATTTTTCTCACAATCTTTCAAGGGCAATTGCATAATAAAACTCAGTTATGTTACTTACTGTGTCTGTAAGTAGATATTGAATTCCTTTTTCCTCTATTTTTGACTCATGGTTTGTTTGTTGATTCTTCCTATATAGTTTTTATAGCTATTCACTTTTTGTAAGTGAAGTAGTAGTAGTAGTATTTGTGTATATTTCTGGTCTGTGGAGATTTATAATGGGTACCATAAATAAAAATTTCATGTACACAATGTGTTCAACAGAATCAACAATAAGAACAACAGTACTTGAAACACTATAAAGGATAATGAAGGCACACAAAAGCCTTGCTGCGCTTAAACAATAGAAAATAAAAATGTATCAGCAGCAGTAGGAAAAAGAGGAATTGACATAAAATTGGCATCGAGCATACGAAGAAGAATAATGAGAATGGCTTAAAAGAAATGTTCTTTTGAAAAAGAAGAAAATGATTTTTCAGTATAATCTGAAAGATCATTAACTGAAGAGGGTTTTAATAACAAAAGATATTGAAGCAAACATCTAAATGCGTTTAAGGCAGAAGTTTGAAATTTAAATTTTACTTCTTTTAATCGCTATTTTCTTGATAAGTTTCGATTTAAGGAGAGTTTTCGATAAATATTAATGCTTTAGACAATATTTTTTTAATAGAAAATTCTTAATAGATTTTCTTCATATGGAAAACATTTAAATAATTTTATTAGAAGTTTCTTTTATAAAAAACTTTTTGATAAATTTTATTTTGATGGATAAATTTTGATCGAAAAATTATCTTTTCATAGAAAGTTTTCGAGAAACTTTATTTTCATAGAAAGTTTTAGAAAAATTTTCTTTTCATAGAAAGTTTTAGAAAATTTTCTTTTTATAGAAAGTTTTCGAAAATTTTTTTTCATAGAAAGTTTTAGAAAAATTTTCTTTTCATAAAGAGTTTTAGAAAAATTTTCTTTTCATAGAAAGTTTTAGAAAAATTTCTTTTCATAGAAAGTTTTCGAAAATTTTTCTATTCATAGAAAGTTTTTGAAAAATTTTCTTTTCATAGAAAGTTTTCGAAAAAAATTCTTTTCATAGAAAGTTTTCGAAAAATTTTCTTTTCATAGAAAATTTTCGAAAAATTTTCTTTTCATAGAAAATTTTCGAAAAATTTTCTTTTCATAGAAAATTTTCGAAAAATTTTCTTTTCATAGAAAATTTTTCTTTTCATAGAAAATTTTCGAAAAATTTTCTTTTCATAGAAAATTTTCGAAAAATTTTCTTTTCATAGAAAATTTTCGAAAAATTTTCTTTTCATAGAAAATTTTCGAAAAATTTTCTTTTCATAGAAAATTTTCGAAAAATTTTCTTTTCATAGAAAATTTTCGAAAAATTTTCTTTTCATAGATTTTCACTACTTCTTCTTTAGCATTTTAACTCATTATTTGTTGAGTAAGTTGTTTAATAATAAAAACGAGCCTGTGAGAAAACCAACCAGGAACTTTTGTTTGTAAGTTAAGTGTTCTACTCACTGCACCAGTGTTTAGCTAATTTATTGCGCGTTAAATAATGGTTTTCTTTTTTATAAAGTACATTTCTTAACACGCAATTAAATAAAATTTCCAATCAAAATGACAAAGTACTTCTATTCCAGATTAAAAGAGAGTAATTACTCGAGTACTTCGAAGTAATGCAGACGGTAAGTTAATAGTCTTTAAAAAGTAAGGGGTTATGGAAGTACAACCCATTACCAGGTTTTTGCTGGTAATGGCGATAAATGTTCTTTTCATACAAAATTTTTGAAAAATTATTTTTCATGGAAAGTTTTCGATAAAAATTTTTTCATAAAAAATGTTGGAAAAAAAATTTTTTAACCAAAATTTTCTATATAAAAGAGTGTGCAATTGACTCACTAGTGTGCTAAAGTCACATTTTTATTGATGTAATACACATAAACATCCTTTATAATTCGGAATTGTTTTGATATTGTTTTTCTCCTTCTCTCACAGTTTCCCAATGTAGACCGCCACTATTGGTTTAACTACAATAAATATTTTTTACACTTTACTAAACTCGATTTTTGTTGTTATCCTTACTGTTTTTATAGTTTAAAGTTACCAGTTATTGATTTACTATCAATGACTGTCAACACAAAAGGTAACACAGCAAAAGGTCAAAATAACTTTATTTTCGATTTTTTTATACATTTTTGGCAATTAAAAGTCTAGACTATTTATTAACCTTATGTTTGTGAAACACCTCAGGGGTTAACTAAAAATATTCTAAAAAAAAAAAAAAACAAATTTGTTAAAATCAAAATAGTTACATACATTTTTAGGTAATCAAAAATTTAGGAAAATACTCTATGGAATACAGAAAAAGGTAGACAGCAATATGTATGTATATGAGTAGAAAAGTAATAAGGGTATTTGTTATGTTAGACGTTTTCCTGTCAGTAATATTTCAACTGTTATATTGCGGCAGTGTGTGAGAAACAAAATTTGAATTTATTGTGAAATATTCAACGGATATTTAGATAATATCTCAGCCATGTTAATTAGTTTTGATATGGAAGGTCATTAAGGTAGACGCATTTGTAAATATTGTTACGGCAAATATTTTTCTAAATGTCTCCTGAGCGATGGAAGATAAGTAAAAACTGAAATGAGCCACTTTCACAAGGTTATTACACATACATATTTACGTTATTTTGATTATTTATTTTACTTAAATAAAATCTACTGTTTGAAAATTTTTAACTCATTCATCATTTCCTATAAAAAATCTATTTTATATTTGTTATTACTGAAATTAAAAAAAAAACTTCTTACTTTTTTATTTTAATAAATAACAAATGCTGCCAATAAATCAAATAACATTTATGAAATTGTCAACACGACTTTATGTCACATTTATGCACACATTTAACAAATATAATTTGTATTTTTCTATACCCTACACCACTATATTGTAGGTTTTATATGTTTATAATAAATTTTGTAAATTACATTTTTAAATATCTGAATCTAAATTTTAATTTTATATGATTTTATTATTATATTTATAGAAAATTTTCGATGATTTTTTTTTAATGAAATGTTCGTTGAATTCCGTTTTTGTTGATTTTTTTTTTTAATTTTTGATAAAATTTCTTTTTGTGTATAAATTTTCCACAAGACTGTGTAGAACAATTTAAAAAAAATCTTCCTTTTTTACAGAACATTTTTAAAATTTAGATAAATTTTCTTTTTATAGAAATTTCCATTTCGATAAACTTTCTTTTTATAGAGTATTTTTATATAAAACTTCTGATAAATTTTCTTTTATTTAAAGAATATTTTTAATAAAGTTTCTTTTTATAGAAAAATTTTTATAAACGATTATTCTGTTTATGGAATATTTTCGATAAATT
>NC_060951.1:43062525-43068828 GCF_022045245.1 Lucilia cuprina | reverse complement strand
TTACAAGTCAATAATTAAATGTATACTTTGTAGAAGTTATACTATATAGAAGTTATACAATAATAAAACAACTTAAAAAGTTCTTTTAAGAATAACCTTAGTTAGCACACATCTGTTTCAAATAAAATATTGAAATTGAAATCAAAGGTAGATAGCTGTGGTACATTCAACATTTCTACAATAACGATAGAAAATATCAAGAGTAAAAGTATTAACAATAACAAAAACAAAAAAACTACATATCGACAGATAGTTTTAAAATAAACGAATGTTTTAGTGTGTATGTAACTACACGACAATACAATATGTTGCATTACATCCTTTAACAGCAATACTTACAATACTTATGTACACATTTAAAGTGTTTGTGTAATATATTTTTGTATTTGAAACTAATGTCAGTCAGTGTGTTAGAAACTGAGATTGTGTGAGAAATTCATACTTCTTATACGTTTCAAATGACCATTAAAAATATTATTGTATATATGTATATAGCTTTAAGCATATACTTACTTATACTAACAAAAGACACCTTTATGTTTTGTGTGTATGTATGTACCTACATGTATGAAGTTGGTATGCTGTATTGTTAGTAACTATGGTAATATTAAACTCACACTTGAACACCTTTACATTTATACAAGTAGTAGTGAAAATATACATACAGACCCACTTGCTACGGAATTGAAACTATCAACTTTAACAGACATGTTTATTTTAGTATATGTAAGTATATGTATAAATGTATGTATGCAAGAAATCACTATGGTACACACATACATATTGTATATGTAGGTTATGTAGTATTTGTTTGTAGCATACAGTGCTTTGGTGTCATAAATCAAAGAAAAAATAGATGAAAGTTAATGTCTTTTAACACTGAATATAAAACTAACTAACTAACTAACTAACTAACTAACTAACTAACTAACTAACTAACTAACTAACTAACTAACTAACTAACTAACTAAATAACTATCTAACTATCTAACTAACTTACTAACTAACTTACTAACTTACTTACTTACTTACTTACTAACTAACTAACTAACTAACTAACTAACTTACTTACTTCTTACTTACTTACTTACTTACTTACTTACTTACTTACTTACTTACTTACTTACTTACTTACTTACTTACTTACTTACTTACTTACTAACTAACTAGCTGGCTAGCTAGCTAACTAACTAACTTACTAACTAAGTTACTTACTAATTAACTAACCAACTAAAGCAGTGGGACATATTTTTTACCACAGCGCAATATTGTATTCCCCGAATTGAGGACTCCGCCTCTGAATCCTCAGATGATAATAACTAAACAATATTTACAAATCCCAAAAAGGATGAAGTAGAGCCAATGGTGAAAGAGATTAGTGATGAATTACCTATTACTAAGGAAAGGCTTTCTGAAAGAGGTTGAAATAAATGTTTCAGAAAATAATTGCTAGTCAACCTAACGACACTCCGAAGGAAAAATTACATTCTCATTTAATATCTTAGACACCAGTAAGTAAGTCTTTAGAGGAGTTAAATACTGTGAATAACCTAAGAATAAAAAACTTTCCGTTTTCTAAAAAACTCGAAGAAAAGATAAAGATAAAGCAGATGTTAACAGATATCTTACAACAAAGTTCCCAAAAAAAGACGATCTCTGTTATGCCGTTTTAAAACAGGCTTTTATCAAAATAAATTGACACAACATATATTTTTCTACTAAGTATTTGAGAAAAAATTTCTTAACATAAACTTAACCACTGTATCCACATACATATAACGATGTATTAATATATAAAATAAATATGTATATACAAGTAAAACTACGTTTATATGTATTCACTTGTTCGGGATTAGTTGGTTGTATAAACGGCATTATCAGGTTAAATATTGATGGTGTTGCAATGAAATATTTTATTATTATTGTATATTGGGGTCACGTTATCTAACAGTCATCTGCTATAGAACACATATTCACACAATCAAATAAAGTCACATAAATACGAACACAAACACATGTACAACACATTCAAATATAGACAAATGTATGTGTAGAATGATATTTTTTTATGTATACATATAATCGATAAAACCAACTATGTTGGCTTTTTAGATAATTGCATGGCAGAGTTTACGGTTAAAGAAATACATAAACATTTTACACACAAATATAGAAGTACACATACACCTTCATACAAATATACTTACACACGCACATCTTTTTTTAAATAGTTATTTTTGTATTCGCTTTTTGTGTTAAGTGAATGTAAATGCGATTACACATGTACTAAACATGTGAAAATAAATTGATTTTCAATTGATATTGAAACATGTGAATTTTAGACAAAAGGTTACAATACTATCTTCAATTGATTGATATTTAAGTACTTAGTATATTTCTCAATGTTAGTAGTTAGAATCTTCTTCTGTGAGAGTAATGAGCTTGCGTTTGTGAGTGAGCTTTAGTGTGTTTCTGTTTATGTATGGGTGGACAAATATATACACTTGCAGTTTAATCAATCACCTCATTTTGCCAAAGAAAAACTAAAGGACCATTATTTAGTAAAGTGGACATATAATGATGATGTTTTAGAGATTGTTATTTTTAATTAATTTTAAATTACGTATTTACACGTTACATTGAACTACAATAAAGTAATTTTGTAGTTTCTTTTATTTTTGATTATATTTATCGAAATAAATTATATTTAAGATTTATTTGAAAAAGTTAGCTGAGAAAAGATTTCGTGATAATATTGATTTTCTTGAATAAAATTAGCGGTAATCATTCAAGCTAACGTACAGGAAAAGGATATATATTGCGGTAAACCACAGCACGACATAACATGGTCTACCACAGTTTACAGTTCCTAAGAACCATAAAGGAGAAAGGACTTTAATTTGTCTGCTATGCTAGTTGTGTGAAAGAGGTGAGGAGTCCCTGAATATGACCTTGAGACGGGCCTCTCATTATGGCCTTAATGTTTTGATCTATATTAAGGATAACTATAGGCATTAAATGGAGTATTAGTCTTACTATGGCACATTGACTTTTAAAATTTGCAGTTAGACAAATGCTAGCGTAGGTTTCAATAATCTAATGGGTACTTTAGACGAAAACTAAAATATCAGACAACTAGTTCAGCGAACATGCTGCTTGGGTAGAAGTGTTGGCATAAGTTCTACGTCAAACAAAGTTCTAGATTTAAGAACGAAGAGGTACTTACAGCCGGACAGCTCATCACTTTAAACAAACTGACAAAAAGAGGTCAAAAAATACGTCATCAATGTTTACTGGACACATTGATCGCATACCAGACAGCTAGAAGGCAATTAACACAATATGAGGTGATAAAGTTAAATCTAAGATCATATTGGATAGTAAAAAAGTTTTAACTTAGTTATCTTCCAAATGTAGGGTTTTCATCAAATGGGTACCAGATAACTCGAGAGTATCCGGTAATGAAAGTGCAAACGTAATAGCTTTAAAGGGAAGGAGATCTAACCTTACGAACGCAAAACCATTAGATGCAATCAAGGCTGAATTTAAAATATGGATGTGAGAATCCCATAAGGCTTCTAAGAATAAGGAAACGGTAGTTAAAATTACAAAGTTTAGCCCATAGCAAGACGAGAAATCTCCTCGAAAGAAGCTAATCTGAGGTGTGTACTTATTATGAGTGGACTCACAATAAAACGGGCACTGTTATTCCAAGTTGGATTTGCGTATTCAGAAGAATGTTGAGTATGTGTATAGGATAGTGAAACTTTGAATTACTTTATTTGCCACTTCCCATGGTCCCGTCAACCCATTATAATCACTTGACAAAGCACATTCTTGGTCAATACCATGCATTCTTCAAAAAAAGTTGTAAGTATCTCAAGAGTGATATTATACCGGATATAACATTCCTCACAAACACTAATTCATTTTTTTTTAATTACATCCAAGAAACTGATTTTCTCAACAATCAATGTACTTTTGGTTTTTTACCAATCATTAAATGGAGCACACAACAGACCCGATAGTGTATTACATAAGTGTATTTCAACAGATTTTTTTACATAATATGTTTAAAATAATCACCAATTTATAATTGACCAAATTAATATCAGACTTAGTATAAAGGTATGAAGAATCATTTGCCATTAGAAATTCATTTCGAACAAAGATAAATTTTTTACACATTTTAAATTTAGCCTGACGATATACATACATATGTGTATAAATTCAAAAAGTTATTAGTTCTTCTTAAAATTGCAAACATTTTTCCATGCGTTTTTGATTCAATAAAGAACATAATAAATTTCAACTTTTCCTCTTCCGAACAACAAAAACAAATTTTTATAATAAAATACTTTTTGAACAAAATTTCATGATTAAATAATTCAATTTAATTGGCAACAAATGCGTGAATTTAATACTATTTATCTCTCGACTTTGTGTATTTTAATACACATATAATTGCTAGTAAAATGGCAAAAATATATAAACTATATATATATATATATACATTTTCCTCAATTATAATACAATACAATATTTACATACTAAATATTTTCATAATTGTGTATTTATGTTTGTATGTATATATACGTTGCATATCAATTGTTATAAATTGATAAAACAATTTTTAATTTTATTTTAACAAAATGAAAGTAGCTGCATTTATTAGTAATGCAAATAGGATCAAATTTATATTATACTTGAGCAATAATTTAATTTACATTGATATAATAAATAAAATAAAAAATCAATAAATTTTATACTTTAATGTATTGAAAAACAATATTTTTTAATAAAAATAGAAGATTAAGATTTTATTTAAAAGTCAAAGGTTTTATACCAAATCTTTATCTTTATATAAAATTTTATTAGAACAATTAAAAAAGTATTAAAATATTTGATAAATTTGTCTTCTTACAATTCTAACCAATGTTAAATGAAGTCAAACTAACTATGATATAAAAACGTAAAAGGAAGTTAGTTAACAATCAAAATTAACTGCTTTTTAATAAAACATGATCGAAAAAAATCAACTGCAATGATGTCAATAAAACTGATAATTGGATTATGACTAACCCAAGAAGGTCAACGAAAGAATACAGTCAAAAAATCACTCATAATGTATGAACTAAGCAATGATAAAGAAATTAGGGGTATAACCATATTTGGAATTAATATTAGATGGTCAGAAAATGTCCATTTGTTTCAAAAGTTTTTAACTACGATTTCCTAATAATTATCATTGAATTGAGAAGATGCCATCTTGACTTTAAACTTATTCCTTTAAAAGACGTTTATCAGTTATACCCCTATTTAATGCGACTTCAATTTGTTTTTCAATAATAAAAGTAAAAAAACAGTATTTCCACTTACTTTTTAACAGATGCTTCTGTTATCTGTCATTTCATTTTAAAGTGACAAAATATTTCAGATTTTATTGAAATGTAAATGCATACACTTGTTTATTACGTTGACACATTTTATGAATTTTTATTTATTTTTTATTATTATTTTTTCAGTATTTGCTACTTTCCTTTCACATCTGCTATTTAGAGATTTTTATTAGTTGTCTTCTTAGGAATACAAAAAAAAAATTACAGTAATGACCGACTATTAAATATACTATCGGAAATATTAAAGTTAAGAATATATTTATAAAAAAAAATATTTATTATAAAATTAAATTAAAAAAACAATATCTTATCAAAACAAAAAATTAACGAAAAACTTTTATTAGAAGAATATTGATCAAAAATGTTCTAAAAAGAAAACTTTCAAAAATGTCCTATAAAAAGAAAATTTATCGAAAATATGTTCAACAAAAAAATTATCGAACATGTTCAATAAAAAGAAAATTTATCAAAAATGTTCTTTTAAAAGAAAATTTTTCAAAAATGTTTTATACAAATAGAAAAGATATCGAAAATATTCTATAAAAAGAAAATTTATCGAAAATATTTTAAAAAAGAAAACTCATCGAAAATGTCCTATAAAAAATTTTATCGAAAAATTTCTTTTAAAAGAAAATTTATCAATAATGTTCTATAAAAAAACATGTATCGAAAATTTTCTTTAAAATAAAAATTTATCGAAAATATTCCATAAAAAGAAAATTTATCAAAAATGTTCTTTTTTAAAATGAAAATTTATCGAAAATGTTCCTTAAAAAGAAAATTTATTGAATATTTTGTTTTTAAAGAAAATTATTCAAAAAATAGTCTTTAAAAATGAAAACTTATCGAAAATATTCAATAAAAAGAAAATTTGTAGAAAAAGTTCTTTTATAAGAAAATTTAT
>NC_060951.1:43034448-43062425 GCF_022045245.1 Lucilia cuprina | reverse complement strand
TTAATATTGGTCTTATCTGACATTTATAACACTCAACCACACTAAACCTTGCAGCTTTAAACAATAGAAAAAATTGTTTTCATTTGTTGAAAAAATATATTTTTATATCTGTTAGATTTTCTCATTTGTGTATTTATTTGTTTCTAACTCGAATGAATAGAAAAAAACTAGACATAGAAAAAAAGGAATAACATAGAAACATGAATATACAAAATATTAGAAATCACAGTTGTAGTTGGCCACTCAGGTTTAATCTTTAATACTGACAGAATACAAGATATAAAAATTTATATTAAAGTCACAAAACTGAGAAATGGGTAAAAGTCGACTTAAAGTGTGGTTTAACCAAAAAGTCAACAACACTAATTTATTTTTCCTGGAGCATTAGTACAATGGTTTTGAAAATTACATTCTATTTGGAATATTTGATATATCATCTGAAACTTCAAAATGTAGGATTTTAAGTAAAATTTTAATATATATTTTTATCTCCAACTTTCGATATCTTATTTATAATCGTTTATCAACGGAAAAAAATTGCCATAAGTGTAGGGTGAACAAAAAAGAAAATACAATTAAAAAATCCTTTCTTTAGTTTTGTTGCAACTCCTGCACTTGTCTGTTCTCATTAAAATTCTATATTTTTTTCTTAATTTTTCTGTATCTTGTTGTATTTACAACTAATAAAAAAAATTATAAAAAATTATAGAGGTATAAAAACAACAACAACATAAGTGAAGAAGCAACCAATAATAACTACAACATGCCGTTTATAGTCCGTTCTTTGTAGTTTTATCTGTGCTATATAACCGCCCGTTGCTACCACACTGATGATACTGATGTTATTGTTTTTGTTGTTGATTTTTTTTATATTCTTACAACAAAAAGTGTAATTTGTTTTTCTTGATTTTAACAATTCTTGTTTTTGTTCGATATTTTCATGGCAATCTGAGTTTTAATAAGATTACCACCAATGGAATGAATTTGTATTGGATTGGTTTGGTTCGGTATGAAGTGAAATGAAATGGCACGACATGATATTAAAAGTTTATCTTATTAAAATTCTTTTGTTTACTGTATATGTATTGTTATTAAAGCATTATATTCTTTTATTTTTTTTATAGTTTGATCTTAACAAATATTGGTAAAAATAAATTTTAATAACATTAAAGTGGGTTAATGGTATTAAAGTGTATATAGAATGTTTTTAATATTGTTAATTTACGTATGTATATGTGAAATTCTTTTTTGGGACATAAAGAAATTTACGAAAAAAAAATGATTAAACAAACGTATACTTAATATTATACTTCGATTGTAAAGTTATAGTCATATGCATATTACTCATACGACTGAGTATACATTTTCATGAATATATTCTACATAAATCAACTTAACGATGTTGTGTATTTTTATTATAGTAAAGTTTTAATATTATATTTTTATGCAAATGTATTTCTTGTTGTTTGTTTATTTTGCTGATAATTAATATTTTTTAAATATAGAGTGATTTTTATATAAGTATATTACACAAAGTAGAAAAGAAAAGTGAAAGATCTTAAACCTTAAATTTTAATTTTAAATATTTCTTCAATTGAAAAAAATAATAGTAATATAAAACGTGTGTATTAAACTTCCTCATATACAAAAATCTAAAACTTAAAAAGCAAGATCTTGTTACCACCCCCTACCAAAAAAATAAGATTTAATTTCGACAAACCAACATAAATTCAGGCAATATATCACTATATCCTCATAGTATAATATCAAAGTAAAAATTTTTCAAATATTCATGCGAATTTCTAATAAATGTTCATTATGTTTACTTGTTCCTGTTCCTGTTCCTGTTTTTTTTTTTTTTTTTGGTAGTTGCATGAATTTATTTATTTGTGTGTACATGTACAGCTAAAATACTTTGTATACATTTTACAAATGTCAAATACCACTCCGTATTACACCCACACAGCTTTATCGTGGTTACTGACCAAACACTATACTTAATTTGCTCTATTTCATGTTTTTCTTATCAAACACGCTGATCCTGTTAAGCACACACAATATTACTGCTAGCCGGCCAGCCAACCAGATAGAGGGATAGACGGACAAGCAAACAAACAAACCAACAACTAAACGAATAAATGAATGAACGGACATTCTATAGATAAACAAAATAGTGTCACCAATACACTAGTAATAGAAATGAGAATGTATTGGTTTTGCCAAAAGTGCTCATCTCCCCAATGTAAACAAACCATATTTTTGTTGTTTTTTATTATTAGAAATTGTTGCTGGCTAAGTGTTGTATTTGTGCTGCAACTATAACAAACTACTGTTTGCTGTTAACTGTACTAAATCTACATACATATACGAAAGTGTTAGTTTCTATATATGCAAGTGCTTTTATGTATTTTTGATAGTAAAACACTAATACATCTGCTATTGTTACTATACAATTGTAAACAAGTTTGTGGATAATTCACAATGTTGCAAACAGGTTGCCAGAGTGAAAATTCTTAAAAAAAATTTAATTTTTTTAAATCTATTTTTTCCTTAACATTATTTATAGGAATATAATGAAATTAATCAAAATATTCAATTAAAAAAATAATTTTACGCAAATTTTTTATAAAAAGAAAACAAAATATTGAAAATAAAAATAAAATTTTTAAAAATGAAATTTCATCGAAAATTTTCCAAAAAAAAAATGTAAAGCAATAATTATAGAAAATTTTCCATAAAAAATATAGATAATATTTAAAAAAAATTATAGAATATTTTTCTTTAAAAATTTCAATCAAAACAAAAAATTTATTTAAGTCAATAATTTTAATTTATTAAAAATTTTTCATAAAGAAATCAATCAAAACAAAAATTTTATTAAAATTTATTGAAAATTTTTCATAATGAAAATTTTATATAAATAAATTTCAATACAATGAAAATTTAAAAACATGTTCCATAAAATTAAAATTTATCCATAATTTTCCAATAATAAACAAATTATTGAAAACTTTTTATAAAAAAAAAATTGCAGATAATTTTCAACAAAAAGAAAATTTGTCAAAAATTTATATAAAATAAAATTTTTAAAATTTTTATAAAAAAGAAAAAAATTATTGAAATTTCCGACGAAAAGATAGAAATATTAAAATTTTCCATAAATGAAAAATCATAGAAAATTTTCAATAAAAATACTGTTTATATAAAATGTTCATTAAAAAGTATGTTTATCAAAATTTAAAAAAATTCAAATTTATATAAAATTTTCCATAAAAATGATCTGTAAAAATACAATTAATCAAAATTTTCTATTGTTTAAATATTTTATTTATTAACGAACAACAAATTGTTTATATAAAAAATAAAATTTATCGAAATTTAAAAAAAAAAATTAAAATTTACACAAAAATTTTCATAAAAATTATTTTAAAAAAGATTTCGAAAATTTCTATTCTATTAAAAGTTAATTTATCAAAAATTTTCTATTCTATAAAGAGAAAATTTTCAAAAATTTTCTATTCTATGAAAAGAAAATTTTCTGTTCCCTAAAACAATAATTTATCGAAAAGTTTCTATAAAATCCTATATGAAAAAACATTATCTAGTTAAAAGAAAATTTTATCTCCCCCAAAATTATTTTACAACTAAATTAAAAAATAAAACTTACAATTTTTAAATAGTTGTAACATAAATGTATAAACTTTTTTAAACTACTGATATTAAACAGGATACGAATTACAAACTTTCTTTTTGTAATAGAAAACCAATAAAAATCTGGTAGCCTTTTGAAATGACTCCATGTTTTTACATTGTTAAAATGTACGCGTGTTTTATTGCTTTCTGTTGTTTTTGTGGTTGAGTGCTGTATGTTTCCGAAAAAATTCAATTTGAAAGTGAATTCGTTTTTCTAATCATTTGTTTGTAGCAGTATAAATGTATGCTATATATACAAATATACATACACATATTTACATTCACTTATATGCTCCTTGTGTGTGTAATATTTATAAACACATATGTATGTACATTAGAGTGTACCGAGGAACTTGCTTTTTCAGAATCTCATGTAGGAATACCTTTCAATCGATGCATATTTATAAAATAAAAACAAGGAAAGAAATAAAAATATTGCATAGACATCAAGTATTCTAGTATTTCTAGAAAAAAAAATCGTATAGGGAAACCCCTAATGTACATACATCTAAGTACAAAATTAATTTCATACAAATATTTACTTAAACTCACACATACATTCACATACTTTTGCGTATTTTATAGATAGTAAGTTTTTCATCCTTATATTTTTGTTCAAAAATTTTTTTATAAGTATGCGTATTGGCTAGTAGTTAAATGTTTGTATGTTTGTGTGCTTAATGTTGCAACTAAATATTGGTTAGTTAAAAGCAGCAGAAAAAAACTAAGTATATTCGTTTTTATTTGGGTCATGTAAATGGCAGGAAGAATAATCGTGTTTGCATTCATTTGGACATTATGTTTACAAACCCACATACACTCTCACACACATTACATTGAGCATAGACCACAACTAATTTTTGGTTGCAACAAATTGACTACTCTACGGCTGTGTGTTATTTGCTGTAAAATAGTTTTTTTTTTAAGAGCAAAAAGTTTTTTTTTTTTATTTTACAGATGAATTTGAATAATCAGGAAACCATGTTAATGTCATCGATAAAGATGACTAATAAATTATTAAATGTCAGTTGTTAAACAAATTTGTGATGATTTTTAAAATTTGTGGTTTTCCTTCTTGTCAGAGACATCATTGTCATTATCAGTTAAATTTTAATATGTTTTTTTTCGTTTTTATTTGTTTGCTAAAAATTAAAGTGTGTTAACGTTTTTTTATCTAGAAAAATAGATATACTATAGTTTCTAGAATAGAATACTATTTTATTAACTAATATACAATGTGTACTAATACATTCTCAATTATATCTTACTATATGTAGTGCTATACATATACATTTCCAACATTAGCGAGATATCTAAGTCTAAACTTAATGACATATTAATATTTCTTCTGTATCTAATACTATACAATAATAAATCTGACTAGTATAGTGGTCCTGTCAAAACTGAATCCCTTTGACTTTTTTGACTGTTCGCGTTCAGTGAACAATAACGGTAACCAACCTTTGAATATTTTATAGACCAGACTATATAGTCCAATAATAGTCTATTCGAAGATCCCGATTGTAGCATATTATAGAGACCAGATTTATCCTATATTCAGACTATAGTTTTCCTTAAAGCTCTAACTATAGTTTATTCTAAATTTCAGCTACTCTATATTCGAGCATATAGTCTTTACTAAAACTATAATCTATTTTATAGTTTAGGTCTAGTCTATTGTCGAGACTATTGACTATTCTATAATCCAGATTATATTTTTACTTATATTCTATTGTTCAGGTTTTAGTCTGATATGTAGTACAAATAGTTTAGTATAGAGTCCATATTATACTATACGGTCCGTAGTAGATTTTATAGTCACCACTATAATCTAGAAAAAAAATTGACACCCGCTCAGACTACAGTATATTCTAGAATTTTGTCAATATATATTTATATTATAACATTCACCTTCGTGAGAAGGGTATATATAATTTTGTCATTCCGTTTGTAATTTCTATAATATAATTTTCTGTCCGTCTGTATGTATGTTGAAATCAGTTTTTCTCTTTTACCTATAATTTTCTCCCAAAGTGACATAGAATATTTTCGGAATATCTGTTGCCTTTCCAACAGCACCGAACTTATTCCGAAATAAAGACTTCACCGTTTATCAGTCTTTTAACCGCAACTCACTGTTCCTGCGCATTTGGCTTGAAATCACAAACGTGAATCCCGAAGGAACTTTTACCAACTGACCAGTCAGGACATATTCTTGCAAGACAATTGTTTGTATCGGCGAGATCCAAATCTTCAGTCTATAAATACCGGAGATATGAGCAAAAACTTTTTAGTACTTTTTCGTTTTTCAAAAGGTACTTTTTGAGTTTTCTATAATAATGAACCCAGAAACATGAAATTAAGTATAAAAATCAATGGGGTTTTTTTGGTACTTTTACGTTCTGCAAAATGTACTTTTTGAATCTTAAAACATGAATTTAAGTATTTTGAGCCCGAAGAAAGTGATTTTAAAGAGAATTTTTTTGGTACTGAGTGTTTTTAGAACACACAATGGTGAAGGGTATAAAAGTTTCGGCACAGCCGAATATAGAACTCTTACTTGTTTAGACATAACTTTATATTTCATACTAAATTTTAGACATTAATATAGTATATAGTGTGTATTCTGCCAAGCATCATACTATAAATTAGTATATAGTCATTCCTAGAACTCAGACTTTAATTTACAATGTATGCTATTGTATATATCCCAAAACATACAGTCATGATACTTGTCAATTGCCTTCTGTATAATACAAACAATTGTCTTGCAAGAATATGTCCTTACTGGTCAGTTGATAAAAGTTAATTCTGGATTCACGTTTCTGATTTCAAGCCAAATGCGCAGGAACAGTGAGTTGCGGTTAAAAGACTGATAAACAGTGAAGTCTATATTTCGGAATAAGTTCGGTGCTGTATCGCGCAAATATTCGATGTCACTTTGTAAAAGAGAAAAGCAGACATCAGATTCGCTCTAAGCAGCTGAAAATATATTAAAATCAGTGGAATAGACTTCAAAAGTTTTTATAAACTTTAATTTTGTTGGTCGGTGTTATTTAAACTCCAAACTCTAATAACTTTTATGAAATAATTTTAATTCTTGTTTTAATCTAAATATAAAAAAACAAATAATATAAAAATCTGGTAAGCCATATAAACAAATTATAAATCTCCTCTGTTGATCATAAACCGATTGTTAAGCTATTCACTTATATCCATTTCAAATTTGTAATTATCCAACCATATTTAAACCATATATATAGAACGGACATGAAAAGTTACTTCTTCGACATAAAAGAACTCTACAGCTATACATCCATATATATTTGTATATTTAACTATAAAACAATATTCAGTTTTTAAATACTTTTAAAAATAAACCTAAACTACATGTTGATGTGTGTGTGTGTGGCATATGTACATAAATATGTATATGTGATAACTATGATGTTGCACTTGTTGAATGCTTGTAAAACACCAAAAACCAAGTAGTAGTTATTTTATGCCAGTTTGTTTTTACTGGACTCGTATGATATCTGTCTTTCATATCCTTTTTTACAGTTGTGGTTTTTTAGCTGTTGCTGTTTGTGTTGTAATGTTGTTCTTGTTGTTATTCTGGTTGTCGTAGTTGTTGCTGTTGTTAATGTTGGTTTTACGGGTTGTTTGTGACTAAAGGACACGCAATATGTACAATGATGACTGAGGTTGCATACTATTACCAGAATTGTTAGTGAAAGTTTTTGCATTTTTATAACTTTTTCATGTCTCTTTCTTTTTTCTATCTATCCCCCCACAGTTTCCTCTTTTTCCTACTAACAATAATTGACATACATTTCTGCCATCATTGGACTGTACAAAAATGAATGGATATTTACGCAAACAGCTGTGTGTGATAGAATTGCTGTGGAATAAAAGAAAAAAATAATTTATAAGAAAAAAAGCATTTCTGTGGTCGGATTTAAAGTTTTAATTGAAAAAGTGTTTTCTGTAAACAACGGTAACAAATCAAACTAAGGAAGCTTAAATGGCAGAATAACTAAAACCGAACTCCAATAGTAAGAATTATTTAATTTGATCTGCACTCCAAAGGCAACTAAAGTTTTTGAGAAGGCATCTGCTATTAAAATACGTATTAGGTAAATTAATTTAATTTTGTTATTTAAAATGGTTTATATTTCTTTAATAAATGTATATTTAAATACAAAAAAATTATCACAAATTGTGTTAACGTTCGTCTGTTTAAAAAATCTGAAACAGAACTAAACTAGAAATAAACTAGAACTGAACTAGAACTAAACTAGAACTGAACTAGAACTGAACTAGAACTGAACTAGAACTGAACTAGAACTGAACTAGAACTGAACTAGAACTGAACTAGAACTGAACTAGAACTGAACTAGAACTGAACTAGAACTGAACTAGAACTGAACTAGAACTGAACTAGAACTGAACTAGAACTGAACTAGAACTGAACTAGAACTGAACTAGAACTGAACTAGAACAGAATTAGAACAGAATTAGAACTGATCTGGAACTGAACTAGAACTAGAACTAAACTAGAACTGAACCATGACATGCTGTAAAAAAGGAACATATGATTAACAGTTAATTAATTATTATTAAAAGCAAAACAACATAATCAACATCTACTTTGAATCGAAATTGTGTCATCGCCAGCGTTGCCAATTTAGCGCTTTTGGCTCTAGATTTAGCGCACTTTAACAATCCAAGAGTCGCATTTTTTCCTCTTAGCGCTTTTTTGGAAAAAGGCGCTAAATAAGCGTTTTTTCAAGAATTATGAAAAATCTTTTTAATAACATAAAATTATTCTAGTTTAACAGTAAAGATAAAACAGAATAATTTTAGACAGTACTCTGCTGTACAAATTTATTTCCTTTTTCCTTTTTTCTAAACTTTCCAAAATTATGAGTAAATCAAAGAACTTTTAGTGTGATGAGTTATTTTAAAACCTTAAAACTAAAGTAAAAAATATTCACCTCTTTCACCAAAAGAATTGAAATTTGTTTCTTCTTAAATGTTCATTCCCTTCTAAGCGAAAATTGATTTCGTAAAATTCCACAACAGTTGATTTTGTTCGTAACAGCTTTTTATTGATTAGAAAATTCTATAAAAAATTCACAACGAGGGAAGTTTTTGACGTCAAAAAGGGAAAAGTTGTAAATTAACTTAATTTTAGTTAGGTAAACTTGAACTTAAAATTAAAATTGCATTTCGTGAAAACTATTGACTAGTTATTAAAACCTTAATCGATGATAGTAATGAGTCATTGAATAACAAAATCGAACATATGTATTTGTATTGACCTTAATTTTTTAAATTTCGTTCCCGAATCAAAATTCCAATTAAGGAGTAATTTATTTAATAAAAAAATTTTAGCTAAATACTATATTTTTTAAGACTGTGTAAAAAATAATTTAAGCGCTTTTTAGTGCGTTTTGAGTGAATGGAAGGCGCGTTTTAGTATAAAATAGTTGACAACACTGGTCATCTCTGTGTTATAATAACTGATTAAAATGGTAATAAAAAAGGAATGAACATATATTTTATTAACATTTTAATTCAATACTTTTTAATGTAAGTTTTACTGGATTGTTACTTTATTATATTTTTTCTGTTTATTTTAACTGCAAATTAACACATTTTTAATTTAATTGATAACTTGACATAATATTCACTGAATAAGTTAATATAATGTGGAATGAATGATATCAACATTTTCTGTTTACCATCTTCCATTTTAAATGTCAATGTGTAAATATGATTATGTAGCAAAATAAAATTACTTCATTTTAGTTTGTGGTTAAAAACAAAGCAAACAAATAAACAAGAATAGAATTAAACCACATTATTTTAAAAATTTTGACACCATTTAACATGAAAATTTCATTTTCTTAAATCCCTAGACGTCATAATTATATTTCTGATAGTTGAAAACAGAAAACAGTAGAGGGTAAATCGGACTAGTATTTAAGCAGTTAGAAAATTAAGGATTTTTAGTCTTTTATGATGTTTTTCTTAGTACAAATAAAACCAAATTGTACCTTTCATTTTAATTGCCACTGTAACTACGCATAGTTACATTTAGCAAATGGAAATACAGACATACACATTCGTAGATAATTACCCCATTCTTTATAGACAAACAAAGCATATTTTATATGCCATGAAGTGGAAGTGCTGCGGCAGTTCATAGTACATATACATATAAGTAGTTTGAAGGAATGACTAGATTTGTAAGTATTTCTTGTATAATGAAGAAATGGTTTATTTCCTTTGACATTGTATAACATTTTGATGGCATGCATGCAATCTAAATACTCTTTACTCTATTTGTTTCATTTGCATTTCCATTATTATTTCTTTTTATTCTTCGCTCTAAAAACATACAAATATGCATTGCAATCAACTTTTATGCAACTAGATAGACATACTTGTCATATGTATTTAATAGAATGGAAATATTTTTCCCAAAGGAGAATTGCTACCCACATTTTCACACATCTAACAGAAGAATACAAACAAACAAATATTTTTCCTTTTTGTTTTGTAAAAACAAAAATCTTTATTTAAAAAAAAGAAGAAATCTCTACCACTTAAGACATCATTCAAGTTTTGTGCGAAAACAAAAGTTTTTTTTTGTATTTTATACCCTACATAGTGGAGATAGTGGCGATAGTGGCTTTTGTACTTATGTTTCTAATAGCCTAAGTAATAATTTATGTTCAAAATAAAATATAAAAAAAATTCTATAGAGTTGGACCCATAACTGATTCTCATAAAATTCACGATGTTGATCAGTAGTTCAAAATTAATGTAACGCTTTATATAGAATCATTTGAACAAAACTATTTTAAATTAAATCTTAAATTGTGCAGCACATCATATAGTCGACCATGTCCGATAATATTTTTAATGGTTTGTTTTCTAAGTTTATATTTTAAATGATTTTTTTATTTCATTATTTCATACATACACGTTTGCTTCTCTCTGTTGGAATAGAATCTCTAATGGGAGCTTGCTTTATTTTAATTTTAGACTCGCTACCACAAAAGATGTTTAGAATTGTTAGAGTTTTTCTTTGTAAAAAAAATATATTGAAACAATAAGAGATTTGCAATTCATTTGAAATATTGTCTTTTTATATTTCCGCATTAAAATATATATTTTTTTTCCATTTAGTTATTAAGTTTATTAATCTATCTTTAATTTGATGCTGATATTAGTATTATACAACAAATAGAAATATTTAAAATATTTGTATGAAATAATACGGCCTTTAAACGTTTAAAGTCCTTTAATAAGGACATAAGAGCTGATTTAAAAAATCTGAGTATAAAGAATTGTTATAAATGGACTTTTTTGTATACATATTCGACATTAAATTTTCTATGTTTTCATTTTCTATGTATTCAAAGTCGCGACCCTAAAATTTATAAAAAAAAACTATGACACTTCACACGAGTTTGGGTGATTAAATTCGCGAACTGTGCGTTTTATGGAAACATTTAGGGAAAGATAGCAGGACTAGTAGTTGGGGGCGTTGCACCTCGCTTTTGAATTTAGTAAAAAATACGTATATATGTTAAATATATTTCTAGCAATCGCTTTTTTAAATTTAATTTTGATTTTTATAAATATTTTTATTTTGTTCAATAAATGTTATCGTTTGAGTCATGTTTTGGAAAGCACTATAATGAAATTAAATAATTCTTATTTGGTTTATAACATTTAACAGTACAAAATAATAATTTCAAAAATGAGAAATAAAATTTCGGGTTCCTTAAGAGTGTTGTATGTAAAAAGGAAGTTTTTCCTTTACAATAATCAAATTATTTTTAAATTAAATAAATTAAATAAATTTTGTTGAATTGTAAATGAAAAATTCAGTAAATATTTTACTTCTTTCTATTTGATTTAAATATAAAAATTTTTCAATAAAATTTTTTGCGATTCTAGCAAAAAACACTGTTTGATAACTAATTTTAAATTTAACAAAATTTTTGTTTGTTTTGGTTAAAAAATTTTTAAAAATTGTTGTGAACAGATTTATGCCTGGTACTTTTTTGAAATTCGTAAAGGGTAAAAATGATTAACAATAGAGATTTTGATAACTTTTTTTGGTCCTTTATAAGTTATTAAAAAAATTATGAGTTGTTTGTTTCGTACTTTTTTATCACATTCAGAAAACTTTTTCGATTTATTGACGTATGCTTATTAAATTACGGACTTTAAGGCCGTTTAAAGACCATTAGCGGGAAAATTGTTTGGTAATTTTTGAAAATATCAAGTTAATAAAGTTTTAATTATTTTAAGTAATATATGTTATTATATACATTTACGGAATATTTTGTATTCTTTTCCTATGTAAAAAGGGGAAATGGTAATATTTTTATTAGTACTTTTTACAAACTAAGAATTTTTTTCCACTATTGCAATTGTATATTTTTAATTTTAACAATATTTATGTAGAAGCAACAATATTTCATAAGTTATGTTAAAAAAAAAAATTGACTGATGAGAGTCTATTTATAAGAGGTGGTTTTTTGCTACTTTTTATACCCTACACCACTTTAGTGGGGAGGGCATATTGGGTTTTGTGCTGATGTTTGTAACATACAAAATATTCTTCCTATACTCACCTTAAAGTTTACCAATCGGCTTAGAATCATTTTCTGAGCCGATTAAGCTATGTCCGTCCGTCTGGCTGTCCATATAAACCTTGTGCGCAAGGGAGTTTTGCACACACGCTTCTTTTGGCCCAAGGCCTATTGAAAATGGTTAAAATCTGTCCATTATTTCGACTAGCCCCCATACAACCGTACCCCTCAAATAGGGCCTTTGGCTTATAATTAATTTAAATGATCTATTATGTTAACAAAAGTCCACAAAACTTTGTTTTATAGAACATTAAGTGACATTGTAATGATCGGGCTTCATTGACCCTATCCCCCATACAAACTTCCCTTCTGAAAATGACTTAAGGGTCAAAATTAACTTAAAAACACTAATAACACTTTTAAATTCTACATAGAAGAAGACTTAACTCCCCTTACCAACATTTTTAAGGATAAGGCCATATTTTGCCCTACTTCCCTTTGAGCCCTCTTGTAAAAAATCTCTTTTTTTGCCAAAAAAAAGTAAAATTATTTCGAAATAAAGTTAAAAAAACAAACCAAATGCTTTATTTTTTAATAATCCCTATTTCTAACATACATACTGACTGGTGTAGGGTATCATATGGTCGGCTACACCCGACTATACATTCACACTTGTTTCTTCTTCAAATGGTACTTTTTACATATTCTCTAATATGAAGATAAAATATAAAGCACATTATACATACATGATCCCTATTGAATATCATTTTTGAAGAAAGAAAACCTTACATTTTAACATACAAGGACCTAACTGAATAAAAGTTTAAAAAGAGACTCTTTGGTACTTTTACATTTTTCTTTGGTACATTTACATTTTTCTACGTTTGGAACACTTGACTTTTTAAACACTTTTTTCATCTTCAAATGGTACTTTTGAAGTTTTTTTTATAATATTGAATATAGAAATATAAAATTTAACATATAGGAGCCTGAATAATAGAGATTCTAAAAAATCATACTTTTTGTACTTTGCTCAAATATTTTGAATTTAAAAGCAAGAAACTAAACATACACAGTGCCTAATAAATAATGTTCTATATGGAAGACATTGTTGTACTTTTTGATTGCGAAGCAACCAATTAAAAAACTTTATAAAGGACTTAGCTATGCTAAATCTTAATCTCCACTGCATTTGAAGTTTGGCTTAGAACAAATAAATTCTTAAGACAGATTTGGGGTCAGTGCTGCTCAATCGTTTAGAAGAGTTTACTTCGGTCTATGCATTTAAACTGCATCTCGGAAATATAATATCTTCTTTTGAAGTCTTTTAGCTTTAATTCCTACAATAACTAATTTTACTGCTTTGAATCAATTCTGTTGTTCGCAGTGATTTTGTAAACCAAAAAAAAAATGCTCCTTTGTTATAGTAAATTAAATCTACGATTTTACACTAAGTAGCAAAGAGCGGCAATTATAATACAATTTAAATCTAAAACAAAAATTAATTTACAGCCAAGCACTATCACAACACAGATTTAGTTTAACTTAAAATAATTATACATTTACAAATTAAATTAGTTTCTGTCTATCTAGCTCCATATACATACATATTATATGCAAAACTATAGTAAATGTCGTAACGATATTTTACACAATTTTAATGAAATCCGTAAACTTTTAGCAGTATATTCATTATCTATAATACTGAACTATAAAAATAGAAACATAAAAATAAAAGCTTAAGCATCACTATATGTAACTTAAGTGCAAATAAACTTTTCGCTAAATATATTTTTGCCGTTTGTTTTGCACCAATATTAAGTCATATACTAAATTGTAGTACCCTTTTTGCATAAAAGTTCATTTCCTAAAAAAATATAAAATTTTATCCGTTATTTTCTTTTTGTGTATCATCGTCATTATCATCTTCATTTCGCGTGTACTTAATGAAAGTTGAGCAAACAAAATGAAATTCACATTTATCTTGTGCATATTGTAATGATAAGAGTTTTACATTTGTAACCCCATATTTCTTTTGGATTTAAATTTCACTTATTAAAACATCAGATAACTAAGTTTGCCAAAGAAGGGGAAAAGAGAGAAAAAATGGGAAAAATATATATCTGAATTAATGTTTGAAGAGTATAAGTTTGGTTTAAATTAAACTTAAAGACAACTTAAACTAGACTATTTTCTGTATTGTAATTTAATTTATTTTAAATATTTAACAAATTGTGTGGTCACGTAATTAACTAGAAAATTTGAAGCTACAATATGTTATAGCAAATGCAAAATCTGACAAATTACAGTTGAGTATGTATGAGTTCGTTATATTTAAAAATAATATTTCACCGACACCACTAAGGAATTAGACACCTACACAAGTTACGCAAACATACATATGTAGTATATGTAATTTTGAACTTTTTAAAGAGTAATCTACTAAGAGCCAACAAACATTAATGGCCAAAAATAATAACCAAAATCTGACAAAATTTTCAAAGTTTCAAAGTTAATTTAATTTTAATATACAATTAAAACCTAATCATTTTATGAAACACATATTTTGTATTTACCCTTTATAGATAAATTATGTAACAAGGATATGCTATAAGCATTACATACATACATACATACATACATACATACATACATACATACATACATACATACATACATACATACATACATACATACATACATACATACATACATACATACATACATACATACATACATACATACATACATACATACATACATATATTTATGTTTGTATATGTTTGTCAGTATGTTATTTCTACTACTAACAAACTAACTTGACATGGTAACAAATGATTTACAAGGTAAACCACCAATATGTGTAGTGAACCGAACGTATGTCTAGACTCGTCATGCATTTATCAAAGTGAAATTTATTTATTGAATTTAAAATTAAATATTTTTTAGCATAAAATTGTTTAACATCTTTGCATGTAACGAAAATACACAAAAATATCGAGAATTTTCTATAAAAAGGATATCTGTTGAAAATTCTCTTAAAAAAATAGAAAAATTTTAATTAAAAAAATTAATAGAATAATTTTCCTTAAATATAAGAATAGAAAGTTTTCTATAACAACAAAATTTATCAAAATTTATTTATAAATTTAATTTCGATTAAAAAAATTATCAAAAACTTTTCATAAAAATAAAATTTTACAAAAATTTTCTATTAAAAGAAAATTTATCAAAAATTCGTCGGAACTTAAAACAGAGAATTCATCAAAACGCATGTCTAGTCACGTCATGCATTTATCAAAGTGAAATTTATTTATTAAATTTATAATTTAATAAATACTAGCATAAAATTGTTTAACATCATTACATGTAACGAAAATAGAATAAAATATAGAGAATTTTCTATGAAAAGGATATCTGTTGAAATTTATCTTAAAAAATAGAAAAATTTTAATTAAAAAATTAATAGAATAATTTTCCTTAAATATAAGAATAGAAAGTTTTCTATAACAACAAAATTTATCAACAATTCAATAAAAGGAAAATTATCAAAAACTTTTCATAAAAATAAAATAAATAAAAAATAAGTTCGTCGGAACTTAAAACAGAGAATTCATCAAAACTTTTTTCAAAAGGAAAAAATCATGGAACATTTTTTATAAAGAAAATATATAGAAAAAAATTGAAGATTTATTTTAAAAAGAAAATTTATAAAGAATCAGAAGTTAATTCATAGAAAATTTTTTATAAAATGAAAATTCTTAAAAAATTGTATTAAAAAAAAAAAACATTCATGTAAAATTTTTAAAAAATGAAAATTTCAATGAAATTTTTCTACAAAAAAAAATAAATAAAGTACATCAAAAGTTTTTTATGAAAAGAAAACATCAAAAATTATCTGAAATTTTTTATAAAATGAATATTTATAAAAAAATTTCAATAAAAAGGAAATTTATAAAAAAATTCTATAAAAAAGGAAATAAATAGATAATTTTTTCTAAAAAGAAATTTCATCCAGAATTTTTGTAAAAACAAAATTTATAGATAATTTTCTATAAAATAAAAGTTCATCGAGAATTTTCTAAAAGGAAAGTAAATTTATAGATAATTTTCTATAAAAGTTCATCGAGAATTTTCTTGAAAAGGAAATTTATAGAAAATATTCTCGGAAAAGATAATTTATGCAAAAATTTCTATTTTTCTAATTCTAATAAAATAAAAGTTCATCGAGAATTTTCTATATAATGAAAATAGTTAAAAAATGCACTGAAAATTAAAAAACGAAAAAATCAGAAATTAAAAAAAAAGAAAATTTATCAAATTTTTCTGTAAAAAGAAAATTGATTTAAAATTTTCTTTAAAAAGAAAATTTTTTTATAAAAGGAAAATTCTTCCAAAATATTCTTAAAAAGGAAATTTATAGAATATATTCTTGGAAAAGAAAATTTATGCAAAAATTTCTGTGAAAGTATCCCGAAAAAACTCGTTAATGGGTTGTGCTTCCATAATCACATGCTTTTTTAATGACTTATACTTACCGTCCGCATTGCTTTGAAGTTCTATAGTAATAATATAATATGATATAGAAGTACTTTTTGTCATTCTGTTTTATAAAAAAGAAAACAAAATGAAATTTGTATCTTAAAAACACTGCAGTGATTCAGTGTGTAGAACATGACTTTGTTTTATTATTTAATACAAAACAACTTAGTTAGCACATTCTTTGTAAGTACTTCTTTAACTCAGTATTTTGAAGCGAGCGTAGAAGTACTTGCCTCTAATGAAGTCATCGTACTGCAAAAAAGCAGTGAGTATAACATGGCTCTGTTTTATTAATAAAAACAAAACAACTTTTTTAACAACTTCTTTGTAGGTACTTCTTTAACTTCTTATTTGTAAACGAGAGTACAAAAATATTAGTTAAAATGCTAAAAAAGAAATAGTGAAAAGAGGTTTTATTAGCATTTTAACTCATTACTTTTTAACATATGTTTTCCTGGGATATTTATAAATCGATTATCGATTTATAAAATTTCGTTTATTTTCCACTTCTGCATTTTATTTTTACCTTCTGCTTTAAATTTAACTCTTTAATAATTTTAAAAATTTTAAACTTAATCTTATTTGTTTAAAGAAAAAGTGTCTGCTCTACTGCTATCATGAGTCTGACATCGAACATTATTTTATACATTTACACGCGTTTGTTTGAACTGCTGTTGAAAGTCGTAAAAAATTTAAAGAAAAGAAAAACACATATTGAAAAAAAAAGAAAAAAATTTACTGACAGTAAAGTATTTTCACTACACTCCAGCACCATGTCAAACTGGGGAGTTGTAAATGAAATAGAAAACGTACAAAAACACTAAAGGAAACATAATAGGTATTTTGGGTTCTTAGGTCACTTTGTTTGTTACGGTCATTATGAACATTTTCAAGTAAGGAGAAGGATATTGAAGAAGTTAAAAACAACAAAGTAATTGTTAAAGAAAAGTATAAATTTTGCACAATTTGAAATATTTAAGCTGAAATATAGAAAACATTTTGTTGATTTTTCGTAAAATTTTAAAACAATTTAATTCTGACAGTGGAATTTTTAATTTTTTTAGATTTATTTTAGTTTAACATATAACTTTAAATATATTCATTCATTTTCTTAACCAAAAAATTACAATCAAAATACGATTTTACCTCAATATTTGCACCTTCTATTAGCAAAATATTTATTTCCTGCATTTTAAACAATTCATTTTGTTCATGTTTACATACGAATGCCCGTAACCTAATTTCTTTAATCAACTTTATGTCTTTTCACTTGACTTGTTTGTCACTTTTACCAACTAAGCATATCTCGATTTTGAGAAAAAAGAAAATTTATTTTTACCAAACTTTGCGTACTAAACTACTCCGCTTTAACCCCTTTTTGTGAAAACAAGCAAAACATGACATACGGGTACACTTTATAAAAAAGTTAGTAAACATCGTTTATATTCATTCCTCTTGTTCACTTAGTTGTAGTCAAATTTATGAATACACGAAGATGTCTGCAAAATATTTATTATATGTAAAAATAAAATTTTGCTAAAAGCACAACACAGCAAAATAAATATAAAGAAACAAATTTTGAAGACTTACAAACTTACGTACAGACCTGTAACCAGGAGCGATGAAATAACAAAAAAATTTTCTTTTGTCTTCTTCTAGAAATTTCTTCTTCCTCTAAGGCTAACTTTTCAATATTGTTAGGAAAAACCACATATGCAGGTATGTAGAAATGAATAAAAAAAACTTATTTATTTATACAAATGTTTAGAAGTGAAAATATGTTAGAAATATAAACGAGGATGAAAAATAAAATTTGTTACTCTTCAGCTCTTGGCTTCTGTATTTTATTTGCCTGATTTGTAGTCGACTCTCGCATATATGCTGAACTATAACTTTTTTTATTTAGGTGATAGAACTAATATGAATTAAATATTATGAAAAAAGTTTCTTCTACACGCATAAACGAATATCCTGAATTCATTCTTAGCAACTAGATGTTAAGTTACTAAAGTCATCTCCATGCATATGTATATTCCTTTAAGCTTTCAACATTAAAATAAATATTACACATTTATATGTGATTGAACTGTAAATGGATTTTTGTTATATTTTATTTATAGCAAACAAACATATAAAACAATTTACAGTAAACCAATAGGATATACTAAATTTGTCTATTTGTGCTTTTGGGCAATCTTAAGGCAATTTTTGTATTTGCTTACACTTTAATATTTGACTTCTAATTTAAGAACATTTGGCATGACTTGCAATTGTAAATTCTAACTTAAAGACATACCTTTTAAATTACATGGGAAGAGTTCAATAACGTATTATTCATAATGTGCTAAATAAACCATTTTTTTATCCATTAGATATTATTATCCTGTGATTTACAAGGACTACTTTTTTTAATTAGTTGTAAGCATTTGTTTGTGCAAAAAACTCCAACCTGGTAAAATAAAGTCCTCAAATGATATTATAACCACTTACATTGTAGTGAAAGTGTTTGCTGGGTATACATGTTTATATTTAAATACAGTAAATATTTACTAAAAAATTTATTACATTTTTAAAAGTAGCTAAGAAAAACAAAAATTTATTTTATTAAATTTCGAAAATAACATTTGTAACAAGTAAGATTATAAGATTTGGATATGCCGGATGCCAATATCGCCTAATATCACCTATAAAATTTTTAATATCAAATTTTATCGTTAAATGTGATTGATTTTTAAGTTATGAGTGCGGAAGACATTTTCTAAAGGGGGTCTAGGTTCAATTATAAAGCGAGCCTTATAAAATTTAAAAAATAGATTAAGACATATAACCTTCTATGGGTAGTAGGGTCAACTATGGGTCAAGAAGATTTTGATTCCCATAATACTTGTTTATGTCTAGAAATTTACGTTCACATAAAGTTTCTTTATGTCGAATTTATAGATGCAGTTTTTAGATAGATATGAACCTTAAATAGGGATTTGCGTCAATTATGGACCTACTTTAACAAAATACAAACAAAACGGTTAGGCTTCCACAACAACATTTAATAGATGTTTTTTTAGCTATAACTTCAAGCCATTTAATGAAGGGGACCTTACACGGGTACTTGGTGAAATTCTAGTCCGATATTTATAGTTAGTTAGTTATTTAGTTAGTTAGTTAGTTAGTTAGTTAGTTAGTTAGTTAGTTAGTTAGTTAGTTAGTTAGTTAGTTAGTTTGTTTGTTTGTTAGCTAGTTAGTTAGTTAGTTTGTTTGTTTGTTTGTTTATTAGTTTGTTAGTTTGTTATTTTGTTAGTTTGTTAGTTTGTTAGTTAGTTAGGTAGTTAGGTAGTTAGTTAGTTAGTTAGTTATTTAGTTAGTTTGTTAGCTAGTTAGTTAGTTAGTTTGTTTGTTTATTAGTTTGTTAGTTAGTTAGTTAGTTAGTTAGTTAGTTAGTTAGTTAGTTAGTTAGTTAGTTAGTTAGTTAGTTAGTTAGTTAGTTAGTTAGTTAGTTAGTTAGTTAGTTAGTTATTTAGTTAGTTAGTTTGTTTGTTAGCTAGCTAGTTAGTTAGTTTGTTTGTTTGTTTGTTTGTTTATTAGTTTGTTAGTTTGTTATTTTGTTAGTTTGTTAGTTAGTTAGTTAGTTAGTTAGTTAGTTAGTTAGTTAGTTAGTTAGAAGAAAATATTACACAACTAGTTTTTTATAAGAAAATATTGCACAATGAACAAATTTATCAAACATTTTATATAAAAACAAATTTAACGAAAACTTTCTAAAAAAAAATATTTCTTTTTTATAATTTGAAGAATTTTTATAAATAAAAAATAAAAAAATTTCAATTGTTAACAAATTACATATGTTATCGTTTGTAATTGAAGTTTGTATTTCTGACAACAATTTGATAAAAATAATTTTAATTATATTCTTGTTATAAAGTCACAGAAATAGGAAATAAACATAATATAATAGAATACCTAAGATCACTTACAAAAAGCACTAAAATACAATAAAAAGTTTAAATGTAAAGAAATATGTACATATGTTTGTAAACATGCAGAAACAAAAACAAATATAAAGTACATAACAATTAAAAGAGAGAATATCAGCGAAGCTCAGCTTGTAAAAAACTCTAAAATTGTAAAATTGTAAAAAAATATTGCATAAAAAAGGAATTAAAAAAATGAGAAATAAATCAAAACAATGTTTCATTAGTGAGAGAAGTTGGTTAGAGATTGAATGAGAAATGATAGCAGTATTTTTTTAATTCTTACATATTTAAAAGGGAATAGAATATTGGTTGTTTACTTCCTTCTATTTATAAAAACAACATATGTATGTACATAACCAGTTTATATATTTTGGGTTTTTTTTAATTTTGCCTATTTTTTGTTTTTTTTTTTCTTTCTCTTGCAGAAAATTATGTGCGCCTGGATTTACCTCTTATTGTAACAAAAGAAATAATATCGCGATGTTGTTTGGTGACAAAATTAAACATGTTCAAATGGTAAGTTTTGTTATTTCAAATTTATGAACTAACTACTTAGGGTCAATATTTAGGTGAACAATTATAAACAATTATAAATAAAACAGGGTTTATAGTAAATGTTGTTCTTGTACTTAAGCTATGTCCGTCCGTCCGCCTGGCTGGCTGTCCATGTAAACCTTGTGCTCAAGGTACAGGTCGCAATTGTCATGATAATTTGATGAAATTTGGCACAACTCTTTTTTTAACCCAAGGACGATGCATAATGAAAATGGATAAAATCGGTCCATTATTTCGCCTAGCTCCGATACAACCGTACCTTCCGAATAGGGTCTTTGGGCTCATAATTAAGTTAAATGTTCTATTATGTCAACATGAGGCGGAAAAACTTTTAACTACATTACCCATTTTTGTAATGATCGGGGCTCATTTGACTCCAATACAAACTCGCTTCAGAAAATTACTTGAAGATCAAAATTTGCAAATAAACACTAATAACACTTTTAAATTCTACATAAATAACATTAAAGACTCCCCTTTGAGCCCTCTTGTAAAAAGTCTCCTTTTTGCCAGAAATAAGTAAAAATATTGCGGAATAAAGTTGCTTTATTTTTTTTTATAAACCTCATTATTAACAGCTTGACTGATGTAGGGTATCATATGGTCTGCTGTGCCCGAGTATCCATTTCTACTTGTTTATTTATTGCACTTATACTTTTTCGTTCCAAAATGATGTGGATACTAAAGACTTTTAAGCAATATCTTGTAAATTTTATCAATATGAATGCTTTATTGAGTTTTTGGTTGACCTGAATAACTTCTAGACTAAAATCATATTCTTATTTTGAAGCTGGCAACGCAACTGAAGTTCGGTTGTGTATAATCATAATGAAATTAAGCATCTATAGATCGGAGTGAATACAAGGAGACATTTTGAAACTTTTTCGTCCTTTTTGAATTGCAAATGATAACCTATAAAATACATATAAGTTCTTTAACACTTTGAAGATTTCTATTGAACTTATAGAAATTAAACTTCGTAGAGTCTGATGTATGTATAAGAGAATCTAAAAGAGAACCTTTTAGCACCCAAGAGGAACTTTTTTAATTTTCTAATAATATTCAACCAAAAAAAAAACAGTAATATATCCCGATAGAATTGAAAACTACAAGCCTGAACTTTTTGGTCTTTAACCGGTACTTTTATAATCTTAAATTTTTTGAGTTTTCTAAAAATTCTATACATTATAAATTAAGTTTATGGAGCCTGAAGAAACTGAAAACTTTAAAAATGGAACTTTTTAGTACAATTTCGTGTTTAAAAATTTGAAGATTTCAAATACTTTTGGAATTTTCTGTACTATTGAACAAAAAAATATTTAATCAGAAATATTTTCCGATGTAATGAAATCTTATTGTATCGTGAATTTTTATAATACTGATACTGAATACGAAGTATTATGACTGGATTAAAGTTTATAAAAGTTTGTCGTACACCCTCGTCATTCTAATTGTCCTTTTTTGGTTTTCTGAACCAATAAGAATAAGAACTTGATGGAATAAAAATTTATTAGATTAAAGTATTTGGTACTTTTCCTTTCTTTAATTGGTACTTTTTGAATTTGTATACCCTTCACCACCTTATTTATGTATAAGCTCACGGTTGTCAGATCTGACATGGTTGTCAGTAAAATATTCAGAATATGTGTCTAACAACGTTTGAACTTACATTTTTTCTTTGGCAAAGTTGTCAGAAACGGAATTACTGACATTAATGGAATAAAAAATTTGCATGAACATTTGCTGCCAACTAACAACTTCTACACTTATCAATTGGATTATAAACCTTTTTAATGTTGACTAGGCCACGACAATGTCCATGCGTCTGTCCTTTGTTCCAAGGATGAACCCTATTGATTTGGGTTCACATACGCACGTCCAACATTTCATCTAACCAACATACAACTGGAGGCTCCGATTTGGGCTTTCAAGCTTACCATAATGTTTAATGTACTTGTTTATAATGATTTTCAATATCAAATTATTACAAAGAAATAATAAACATATGTATGTAAAATCATAGAATGCCTTTAATACTTAGATCACTGAAGAAAAAGTAGCAAAATACAATACGAAGTTAAAATGTAAACAAATATATATGTACAAATGTATGTTTGTAAACCTGCAGGAACAACAACAAATAAAAAGTACATAACAATTACAAGAGAGAACATAAGCAAAACATAGTTTGCAAAAAAAAACTCTCATTAAATAGAAATATAAACAAACCTAAAAAACAACAACACTACAAAGGGAAAGGGAATTTTATAAAGAAATAATGTTAAGGAATTAAAGGGAGAAATAAAAAAAAAACAAAGTTAAATTAGTTAGAGTAGCTGGTTAGAGATTGAGATGAGAAATGATTTAGTGATATTTTTTACTCTTACATATTGAAATGGGAGGAAGAGAAAAAATATAAAAAAAATTCAAAGATTATTTGTTGTTTACTTATTGGTATTTTATTTACTATCATTTTCTCCAATTTACAAAAGCATCACACATTTCAAGTTCATAATTTTTGTTTTTATGTTTTTTAATATGAATGCATGTACATATGTACATATATACGTATATTTTTTTGCTAAAATTTTCCTTTATATATTTCGTTTGTTTTCTCTTACAGAAATTTATGTGCGCCTAGATTTACTTGTTATTCTTAAAAAAATAATCGTTATGATTGGCGACAAAATCAAACATGTTCAATTGAATAAAGTTTATATAGGTATATGGTAAGTGTTGTTGATATTTTAAAATTATGAACTAATTAGTTTAGTAGATGGTGGCTTTCAGTAAGTTAATGGTTAGTGTTCTATTCTGGTAGATCTGAGATGAGAGGTTCAATTCCCAACTGATTTACAGGTTAATGAGCACACAACAGGCTGATAGAAACCTAGGTTTATTTCTTCGTCAGAATTTTTTAAACTCTGTGTTACATTTTTTTTAATAATTGTACACGTGTGTATATATTAAATATTTATTGCTTTATTTTCTTTACATTTTCTTCATACAAATAAAAAAAATATTGATTGTTTTGGAAAACATTGTTGTTATTACGCACTATGTAAATTTAAACATGTTTGTTGATCTTCCTTTCTTTTTTAATTTGCTTTCAGAGTTTTCTGATCGACTGGTATTTTGCATTTGGTAAAAGATGAGAAAAAGCCATGAACAAGCAAGTCGATATTGATCAGGAGGTGTGACAATGGTCGATTTTTTCATATTGAAGGTATTATCGACAGTATTGTTTATTAATTAACTAACTTTAATGATATCGCTCATATACTACAAGACTTTATAATCCGAAGTTGAGGACTACAAAACATGCGACATATTAAAGTCTTTTTTATTTATATATGAAATTTTAAACATTAATAGACGTATTTGTATTAATTTTTCAAATCCCTTGATTTGGTTGAATGTTTTTTTTAATAGTAAAACATTATTAGTACACGTAAAGCAATTTTTCTCAAAACTTATTCTTGTAGTAAATAAGCGATATTTTGTTAAGAAAACAATTTTGTATTACGTTTTAATTATTTATTTAAAGACGATATACTCTAGTATTAAAAAATGTTTGTTTAAAATGTCACATATCTATTAAAGTTTAAAGTTATACCAATTATAGAGTGTATAGAATATGAAAGAAGTATATAAAAAAGTAATATAAAACAAAACAGAGAGTACATACTAAAATTTATTAAGTTACCAATATTTGATACATAAATTGTTATGTACATACATACGTATGTATATTAAACTCTTTTTAAATAAGCTTTTTTAAAATAAATAGACAAATAAAAAAAGCTTATTAAAATTTATGAACGCCTGTTAGTTTAAATAAAATTTATTTAGAATTTGTAAATGAATGTGAGTGAGTTAATTAATAAATATAAAAATAATTTGTCATGTCAATAAATTTAATGTAAATATATAATATAAATTTTAAAATACATATGAATGTAAAATTTACATTGTAAATAAAATATAAAATAACATAAACAATTAAATTTTATTTTAATTTCTCCTAAGTATTTCTTAAAGCCTGGTATGTATAAAATTTTTACTCACTAAATTTGGCTTTCAAGTACCAAAAATGTTAGTAAATACCAGGCCAACAGCATTATTAATATACGTATAGAAAATAAACAAAGTGTATATACAATAAATATAACAACTTTAATTTACTTACTTGTTTTTCTGTTTCCCTATTGACACTTTTCAATTACATGTTTATTTCTCACATTGACTTGTATATAATTAATTTATTCGAGTTAGAAAAGAAAGAAATCTACATACTAAAATTTATTGAAGCCTGTTACATTTCGCTTTAAGTTGTTTTTGTTTTCTAGTAATTATTGTGTATGCGTATTAGCGTTTTAACTAGAAAATAAACAAATAATAAATAAACTGATCTTTCTATATTTTATGTTTTCCTAGTGTTTATCTTGTTTTTTAAAAGTTACAGTAAATTCTTTCTTTTAGGGTTTGTAAAAAAATATTTTATTTGAGCAAGCTCTACTTACGCAAAATTATGATTCCCTGGTATTTTCATGGAATTTATAAAGTCTGTAAAAAAACTATAAAAAAAATAAATACGTTTTGTGCAGGGTTACCAACGATGATATTCGTAACAATGACAAAATTAAATAAAAAAATTAGTTGCTATGAATTATGGGCTTCTATTATTTTAAACGTTTTTCGAACATACATATGAAATGTAATTTCATTTAACTCTTGCTTTGTTTTCTGTTTACCCGGTAATTACAAAAAGTGCAGGAAAACATTTTAACAGTAGTGTTATTTATTTATTTAAAACATACGAAAAGTTACCTGCTAAACATTATGATTACTTGTTACGTTTACTCTTTTACCTTTGCTTTGAAATTTTATTTACTACTTACTTGTTTACATGTTATTATATACATGAAAGAAAATATAAAGAATTCACTTTCTATATTTTATGTTTTCCTAGTATAATACTAGAATTTTTAATATTTCAATCATCATTACTAGTAGAATAAATAAGTTAATAATAATTTTCTTTAGAAATCAACCTCCTTATTTTTCTGTTTATCTGGTATTTTTGCGTATTTACAAAATTTAGAATTATAGTAGGGTTACCAACTTTATGAAATATAAAAAAATGTCAACAAATTAGCCTGCTGGGATTTATGTGCTCCTATTACTTTTATAAAATTTTAGTATAAATTTTAACGGATTTTATAAGAAGGGAAAAAAAGGAAAAATGTTCGATAATTTTATTTATATTTTTTTTATTTTTATACTAACTACTCTTTTTGATCTCCTAATATTTTTGTAAAATTTAAAACTAAAGCTTTTCTATACGTGTTTTTATAAAATGCTCGTTTGAATTTTTGTAAAATATCCTACTGCTGAAATTTCTCTTCTCCTGGTATTTTCACAAATTTTTAAGCATATTAGTGTTGTTGACAAAATTAAAAAATATAAATAAGTGTGTTCATACATACCTTTTCTCCAAAAATAGGAAATAATTATAAAAACATGATGATAACAAATAAATATTTTTTGGTGTTTATTTTGTTTATTTCTGTCGTTCTTCTTTATTTAAAATGAATTGAGTAATAAATAGGCATTACAAAATAATACACAAATTAATAATGTAACTTCTGCTTATTTATCTATTCTCCTGTGCGCCTGGTAATTTGTATACATACATTTCATGAAGTTAATTTAACATGAAAGAGAGTAAAAAATAAGGTAAATATAATTAATACATACCAAAATCAATTTATTAAAATTGTCTATTTGAAATTACACAAATGTGTTCAATAACAGAATAATAAATTGCAAATCATTAAAATTTGATTTTGTTTTTAAGTGAAATTTTCAATTATTTAAAAAAATTGCAACAATAAAATATTTAGTTTTTTTGTTTTTAAACAAAAATAATATTAATAAACATTGTAAAAAAATAACATAAATACATAAATCAATTTATCGAAATAATTAATATGAAATTATACATACGTGTTCTCAATAATATGAAAATATATTACAAATCGTTAAAATTTTTCTTTTGTTTTTATATAAATTTTTCAAATATTCACATACATTTGCAACATTTAAATATTTAGTTTTTTGCTATTAAACAGAAATAATATTAACACATCTTTACCCAATAATTGTTACCATAGCAGTTTCATATGTCCTCCCAATTGGATGTCAGAGGACAGACCGACTTATTTTTTGTAATAATCATTCTGAAATTATAAAAAAGATTTTGGTATTATTAGTATTATATTCTTAATAGAACAGAATATATATAAAGTTTCTTAAAATAATTTTGGGCCAAACAATGGTTGTACTGGAACCGTAAATCGTGTACATGACTTTGTAGTTAGATAGCTAGTTAGTTACTGAGTTAGTGAGTTACCTGGTTAGTTAGATTGTTTGATAGTTTGTTAATAAGTTAGTTAGTTAGTTAGTTAGTTAGTTAGTTAGTTAGTTAGTAAGTTAGTTAGTTAGTTAGTTAGTTAGTTAGTTAGTTAGTTAGTTAGTTAGTTAGTTAGGTAGTTAGTTAATTAGTTAGTTAGTTAGTTAGTTAGTTAGTTAGTTAGTT
>NC_060951.1:43022871-43034348 GCF_022045245.1 Lucilia cuprina | reverse complement strand
TAGTTAGTTAGTTAGTTAGTTAGTTAGTTAGTTAGTTAGTTAGTTAGTTAGTTAGTTAGTTAGTTAGTTAGTTAGTTAGTTAGTTAGTTAGTTAGTTAGTCAGTTAGTAAGCTAGTTAGTTAGTTAGTTAGTTAGTTTGTTGGTTGGTTAGTGATTAGTTAGAGTGGTTTAGTTATTGAAGGATGCGGGACAGGGCTAATTATGGTCTGATCTATAGTATAAACGTTCATCGTTTGCTGGTATTCTGAGCGTAAACTTTGATGGGGTCTACGTCAAATCATTGATCAATACTACACGGTTTCGTTGCTTCCAATATAACTGGTTCTAGAATAATTCATTGAATTAGTAAAAAACTGATACATTACAGCAACCAATTTATATAAGAAATCGTTCAACAAATTTACCGGAAATATAAAGTATATACAGTTTTAAGGCTAGACTTAAAAAAAGTGCAATGATTACAATCATGAATATTTTTCCAAATCTGGTTCTAGTCTTAACATATATACATTTGTTTTCTTAAAATACTTCAGAAAAAGTTCTCATGTTGAAAAATTGGAATATAATCATCGGTTAAAGAAAGAACTGAACAAAAGTGTAACCGCATATTTTTACTTTTTTTTATCAAATAATAGGATGATTAGATTCTTTTAAAGGTAAGTATTAGGAGCACATAAATTTCTGATAGAGAATGAACTACATAAGTAGATAAATTTAAAAATTTTAAAATAATCATATCAAGCTAATGTTAGATAAAAATATTTAAATTCTCATTTAAAATATTAAAACCAACAACAAACTACAACCATACATAATGCAAAACATTTTTTGTTTTCTTTTGTCCTATAATTCCTTATTATTAAAATGTATACATGCTGTTATGTTTTTGCTATTTTATATACATACACATACACATTACTTGTTTCAGCCGTGAGTTTTATAAGGCTGAGTTCTGTTTTGTTCTCTCTCATAACTGATATTTACTCTACATTTGTTTTTGTACGGTATGAATGTTTTTACATTTTAATTTCTTATTATGTTTTGTTGTGTTTTGTTTTTGTTTCTCAGTGATGATCAAGAAGTACAAACAAGAATATAATACATTGTACAATGTGCATACTTATTATTTCTCTGTTTAATATGTCTCTGTGTGGATAATGAAATAAATAATAATAATAAGAAATTATATTAAATTGATTTTTTCAACTTTCTTTAGTATAAGCAAAGAATATGAAGCAAATGGTACATATGTGTATATTCTGTATATCATATTCTTAAGTATTACTAAGTTAATAGTTAATGTTTTTGGGATTTTTTAAACAATAATTAAAGATTATTTTAATAAAGAATTTTTGTAAAATTTGCTTATAACATAAATTTACGAAAATTTAATTTTCCTTTAATAAAAGTTTTTTATAATATTTTTTTCATAGAAGATTTTTGATAAATTTTGTATAAATATAGAAAATTTTAACAAAAAATTTTTTTTTACAAAATATTTTTTAAAACTTCGTTTTATAGAAAATTTTTGAACAGTTTTATTAAAAGAATATTCATTAAATATTTTTTAAAGAAAATTAAAAAAAAATTTTTTTGATGAAAAATTTACATTTTATAGAAAATTTTCAATTAATTTTTTTTTAAGAAAATTTTCAATAAATTTTCTATTTATAGAAAACTTTCAATAAATATTCTTTTTACAGAATTAATTTTTTTAATGTTCCTATTTATAGAAAAATATTAATATGTTTTCTTTTATAGAAAGTTTTAATATATTTTAAATTTATAGTCTTATTTCGACTCTTTATAAAAAAAAATTATATAATTTTCGATTAATATTCTTTTCATACAATAGAACATTTAGAACATTTTACAATAAACTTTCTTTTTATTTAAAATTTAAAGAAAAAAATTTTTTTTTGATAGAAAATTTTCAATTAATTTTCTTTTTAAAGACAATTTTCATATTGTAGAAAATTTTCATTAAATTTTCTTTTTATAGAAAAATTTCAATAAATGTTCTTATTAAAGAAAAATTTAAATATATTTTCTATTTATAGAAAAATTTTAATATGTTTTCTTTTATAGAAAGTTTTTAATATATTTAAAATTTATAGAATATTTTGGTAACGTCTTATTTCGACTCTTTACAAAAAAAAAAAAAAAAATATATATAATTTTTAATCAATATTCTTTTCATAGAATAATTTCGATTTGTAGAACATTTTCAATAATTTTTTTTTTATAAGAAATTTTCCATTACTTTCTTTTTTATAGAAAATTTGCAATAAATTTTCTTTTCTAAATAAAAAAATGTTCTTTTTATTTAGAAATCTTTTTAGATTTCCATTCAAGAGAAAATATTTTATAAAAGTTTATTTCTTCAGAAAATAGAAAATAGTCGATAAATTTTCTATTCTGTTAAAAATGGTCGATAAATTTTCTTTTCTGTTTAAAGCTTTTCTTTTCTTTGCGACAGAAAATTTTCAATAAATTTACTTAGAAATAGAAATGTTCCATAAAATTACTTTTTATAGAAATTCATCCGTATATATATTTTATATTGAAAATATTTGATAATTTTTTTTTTATAAATTTTGTTAAATTAAAATTTTAAAAATAAACAGGTAAATCTGCGCTATTTTAAATTTGCAACTTAATACAAAGTTTTTTTCCTGACAATCAGGTCTGTCACAAAATTCCATTCTGATCGAAAGTGGAATTAGAACTTGTAAATAAATCAATAAAAACTTATAGAAATAAATTATTGTCAATTTTACGTTGAAAATGTAAAGTGATTTCTTTTTGAGAAAGTTGTAAATTTTTCTTTTTTGAAGTAGAATATTAGAAAAGATAATTCTACTTTTGATCGAAATAGAATTCTGTGACAGACCTAAATAATTTTACAATGTTGCTTCTTCATAGAAATTCAATTTTTGCGAAGTACTTAAAGTTTAAATTAAAACTTCTTAAATATTTTCTTATAAAATTCTTTTTTTAATTATAGAAAAAAAATAAAAAGTTGAAATATTTTCAACACATAAACCAAAATCGTTTTTTGTTTGGTTAAAAAAAAAATTCTTCAATGAAACATCAGTTTACCATTTCAAATACGCACTACTTTCTGTATTCGAAAAAAAAAAATGCAGCAAAAATTTTAAAGAAAACAAATTCAATAAAAGTATAAAAAAAAACAAATGAAAACCTTTCAATTTTTTTCTATACTTGTTTTGCCAATAAAAAAACAAAAAAAAGTTTTATGTTTTAACTTTTAGAAAACACCTGAGTATGTTTGTTCAACCCTGATCAAAGTTTTTTCGAAAACAATTCCTTTTTTCAAATATTTTTGTTAACAATAACAAAACAACAAAACAAAATATACAAACAAGAAAAACAAAAAGAACAAAAATGTTGAAGAAACCAAAAGACAACAAAATGAAAAATCAATCTTTATTGAAGGCTGATAAATAAAATTTTAGATGAAAGCAGAGTGATAGTTGTCAGTCGAATTGGCTAGGAAAGGTACTCTAAAAAATATTGCAATAGCTTAAAAAAATATATATATTATAAAAAGATTTCTGTAATATTCTTTAACTTTACTTAATATTTTCCAAAATTTACTTTTTTCTGGGATTTAAATACAAAAAGTGAAACATCAGTAATGTCACATGAAACATTGAAATATCATAGATTATGAAATACATACATATGTATGTTTATGTCAAGAGGCAGACGATTTGTATTAAATAAAATATTTGTAATATACATGTTTTTTTTATGCGCAATATTAAATAAAGTAAAACTTTTACCAAACAAAACTGTAGGGTATAACAAAATCAACAAGAAACTTTAAGTTGCAAGTGTTCAAGTTGTCAAGAATCCTTGCTGCAGTTAACATTTTAAAACAGAAATTTTAAAATGCCAAAGCTGAAATGAAAACTATAAATTTTTCTTGAAAATAATAGGTGTATTTTCGAAATAAGAAATAACATTTTTTACACGTATAGACAGAAACATTTTGGTAAGGATGAGTGTACCTACGTTGTATTTTGTTTTTTTTTTTTTTTTTTGAAGTAACGTTAAAGAGGTCACGATTTCAATGCACTTCTCTACATGTAAATGATTTAAAATTGTCATATTGTTGGTAAAAACTTTAAAGTTTTTGTGGTTGAAATAAGAAACTTAAATTTTATATTTAATTTCTTATTAGTAGAGACTATAGGTCAGACTACAGAAAAAGCTAACAAAGCTAAAGACTAAAGAAAATTATACAGAAGCTATAGATCAAATACTACAGACTAAAAATAAGCTACTGCCCCATCGACACTGTAAATGAAACAATAGATGCTACTAACTATATTGCAGATAATACACAAGACAATAGTCCAGACTATACATATGTAAGTCTATGGATGAGACATAACTTCCATACTATTCATATATAGTAAATCTGGAAAATAAACATGAATATTGTCCAGATTTATAGGCAGATTTTAAGTAGTGAACAATATCGACTAGTAGACGAAGCCATAGTCCAAACTGTAGATCAGGTTGCAGTACTGTCTATATATGAGACAATATGCCAAGTTACCGATGTCTCTGTAGTTCATATTGATGATATTTTTGTATCCAAAGTAAGACCATATCCTAGACTATTGATGAGAATATAGTCGTAACAAGAGTCCACCTATAGTCATTATAGTCCTGCCTATAGACTAGACAATATGGAAAAAAATCCATAGGCGAATCATCAGTCCAGGTTATATAATATTAAAACTATTAAATTATCCCATAAAAAAAGTTATAACACTTTAAAGCTCACTTACAAATCGACTAAAATCACTAGTAATACTAAAGTATGACTCGCTTTTTTTTCCAACAACAATTAATACCAAATTGTATCACGTGTATAGAATCATTATATGCTCTTAACATTAAATTTACTAAAAAAAATTAAAATAAAATAAAAAACATACAGGTCCTTTTTATAAATGTAGTTCTGCACTTAAATATATCTTTTCCATACCCTTACGGCTCTATTCGTATATACACTTAATTTTTCGTATGTACATTCATTTCGAACATGGATTCATTTATAAATAACTACTAGCACATACATATGTATGTACATTAAGTAGTTGGGCAAAAAATAAAGTGAGAGAGAGAAATAAATGAAAATAAAAAGAACATTCTTCATCAATCTTATTTAAGCTGGATTTTTCAACAGTCACGTATCTATACGAACATAAACTTACAAGACATAAAATTAAGTGAAACAAGAGCAAAAATGAACGAAAAAAAAGAATACAGTCACTAAATAATACATCAATAATTTATAACATGAATGTGCAAATACACCAGACTGGATTACTGACATTCATACATACACATGTTTTGCACAGAACACCTTTATGAACACATTTTTTTTTTTCAAAATTTTATATTTCTGTAATTGTCTTTTGGAACTTGCTGATGTCCTTGTAAAAGAAATATTTGGTAATTGCGAGCATTCTTTTGATTAATTTTAAGTTTTCAATTAAAATAATTACATTTTATGTGAGCTATGTTTGGTAGATTTAATTCTGATATAGATAAGAATATTTCGATTAGAAAAATTACCAATAAAGGAAATATAATTAAATTTAGAAGAAGAAGTTAAGAAGAGTCCTGGGCTATAGACGAGAATTTGCTACTGACTTTAGGCTGGAAAAACTAGACTCTTGTTCATATTATAAAACAGACCCATGATGAGAAAGTATAGCAAAGACAATAGTCTCTAAAGACCTGAAAACTTAGTTCAGTCTGTAAACGAGGCTATAGTTTACACCAGAAAAAAGGAAATGTAGTACAAATTGGACGATTGGAGTACAGGCAGATTCAGATGAGACAAAAGTTCAGACTATAAAAGGCACTATTATCCAGACTAGTCAAGGATATAGTCGAAACTTTAGAGGTGACTACAGCTCAAAGCATACAGGGGCCTGTAGTCTAGACTACAGTTGATAAAAAGACAAAGTAAATCTATAGACTATAGTCCAGACTATAGGGGCTGTATTCCAGACTACAGACGAGATTTCATTCCAGACTAAAGACGAGATTTCATTCCAAACTATATACGAGACTATAGACGAGTCTTTAATCTACACTATAGTCCATACTATGTACGAGCCTCTAGTCTGGACTATAGTCCAGGTTATAGACGAGACTATTATCCAGACCAAAGACGAGGCTTCATTCCAATTTTAGATGAGTCTCTAATTTAGACTATAGTCCAGACTATAGACGAGATTATAGTCCTTACTATAGACAAGCATAAAGGCCAAACTCTAGATCGTCTCAACTAAAGACAAAACTATAGCTCAGACTCAAGACGAAAGTACATTCCAGGATATATAGGAGCCTATAATCTTGACTATAGACGAGCTTTTAGTCGAGACTATAGTCCAGGGTAAAGACGAGAATCCAGACTATAAACAAGACTATAGAAAAGCATGAAGGCCAGACTGTAGATAAGACTATAGTCCAAACTATAGACGAGCATTAAGTCCAGGCTCTAGGAGAGACTATAGTCCAGATTATAGACTAAACTATATTACAAAAACGGGCTTTATACTATAATATTAACTATAATCGAGACTTCAGATCAGACTTAATCCCAGAATTTAATCTTCCCTATAGTCTAATCTATCGTCTATTTCCTGTATAGACCTTTCTCTAGTCTTTACCATAATCTCATCTATTGTATACATGAAATAAATAAAAAAGTAAAAAGTAGGTAAAAGTATCAAAAAATATAATTTCTGACTACTTTTTATATAAATTGGCTTTATAACACAAAAAATATTACTCTTTTTTTTTGCCTAATATCAGAAAATTTTCCTGTCAGTTATACAACAATTATTCGAACAAAAAATATAATTTTTTAACATAAAAATTTTAATTAAATCAAGAAATATAATAAAAAATATAACTCTATGCTAAATATTTCTGTTTGGTGATGTTTTTTATTATAATGTTTAATTTTATTTAACAACAATTACGTGCATTTTTTTATTTACATTTATTTATATCAAAATTAAATTTATTGCATCAATTGTTTGTTAGTTTTATAGTTTTTTTTTTTTTTAATTTTAAAATTTAAAGTGATACACATAATCACAATTTTACATATAAGTATTAAATATATACAATTACAAACAAACACACAAATGAATAAATAACAAATGATGTTTATACACAAACACACTAAATATGTGTTTGTATGTAAGTATACATATCACATTTATATATAAACAGATATAGAAACATAAATACACAGTTATGTAGATACACTTTCACAATCACTTTAAACAAATAAATATACATTTTTAATGTAAGTATGACTTTGTGTGAGTATGAGTGTGTATGGTGTAACTTTGTATAATATTGTATTTATTTATTTGTAGAGGTATAATTGTGTCTGTATGTATGCATATGTTTTCATTTGTGTAAGTAAGCTCAAACATATTAAATACAACTTGTGTACTCAACATAATTTATATTCTAAATTAAAATACAGGTCAAGTTGTTAAGCCACTTCTGAAATTGCATATAAAATTATATAAAATAACAGAAACGACTACAAAAACAACAACAACAATAGTTTACAAGTACATACATATATATGTATGTTTCTGTATGAAATTATATGTATGTATTTATGTTTATGAGATTTACTGAAACGAATGTATATACATAAATGTGTGTATGTACGTAATTGTTTTTACATGTACACCATAATGTATGAGTAATATTTAAAATATGGCATCAAGCATACGCATACGTATCACATAATTTAGATGTCAAAAGTTGCTGCATAAATTTTTAGGCTTAAAAATAATGAAAAGTTCATAATGACATGTAATTAATATTCTAGAAGAATATTGATAGTGGTTATAGGTAAATAATTTAATCGAAAGAATTTAAATCAGATGTTAATAAAAAACAGTTTCAATATTATATTTGATCTAAATTAGAACATGTACTACAGTTTTTTTATTTAATTTTTAGCAAAGCTTAGAATTTTAACAAAACCTTATGCATATTAGAGTAATTTAAAAGATATGACTATAGACCTTATATTGTACATATTATTGTAATCAGACCTTTAAATTATATCAATTTTTAGAGTACCTTTAATCTATTTAGACTTTATACATGTCCACAGTCCATACTATAAATGAGACAATAGACCGGAGTATAGCACTACTATAGACAATAATATTAAAATGTATACATACAAATGTATAGAATATGTACGAGGCTATCGAAATCTCTATAGTTCAGTTTACTGATAAGATTACACTTTAGGAGATATTATAATCTAATCTACAGTCAGAAGGAGAGAATTTATTCACCCATAATGCAGAGAATGGAATACTACAAGACCAGATTATTGTATATTTTTTATCAAGAGCAATATTATTATGGACTAATATTGCTGAATATAAACAAGAGCATTAACTCTTTTACGTCCGAGATTGTATATATTTCTGCAGCCTGCACAATAAATAGTTCTTTAGTAGCGCCTATAGGCAAGCTGTGAATCATAACAGTCTAGAATGTAGACTAGTCTAGAGTACAGACTACAAACTATCCCATTTTATATATTAGTCCTTTTTATAATCCAAAGTGCAAAGTATAGACTACTGCATGGTCCAGGCCAAAGTATAACAAGTAGTCTGACTCTCACATAAAGAAGAGTAAAGTTTTTTGACAAAGTTTAAGGATCGTACTCGAAATTTCTGCTATCTATAAAAAATATGTATTTTTGTTTAATAGATTCATTACAATTTTTACATAATTTTTTTTTTAATTTTCCTAAACTGGAAAAAATATTTTCTTTTTAGTGTTTTGACAATTTACTTTTCAGTGTTTTGACAATTTTTAAGGACCGTACGCGAAATTTTTGCTATTATAAAAAATATGTATTTTTTAATAGATTCATTACAATTTTCACACATTTTTTTTTTTATTTTCCTAAACTGGAAAAAATATTTTCTATTTATTGACATTTCATTTTTGAATTAAATTAAAAATTGTATTTTTTTTTATAAAACTCTGTGTGTTTAGGTACGTTTTCATTTATATTTGGATAAAATGTAAAAGGAAAGCACCTCCTTACTATATCCTACAGTACTAGACTCATATTAAGGTGTAACGATTGACTCAGCATCAATTTCTGAATTGATTTAATAATGTCTGTCCGTCCGTTTCGAACGAACCCTTAAATTTAGCACTCATAAATATAAATCTATCCAGTACATTTTATCGGGATGGGTCCAAATTTGCTCCTATCCACAAAAATGAATCACATTTAATATTCATAACTGGTGAAGGGTATCAATCATATGGTCGGCCATGCCCTACTATACATTTCTATTTGTTGACATATATTTATGCAATAAAATAAAAGTTAACTTAAAATTAAAACAACTTTTGTTATATTTTTTAAAATAGATGTAAATACTTGATTGTCATCCAATCAAATTTGTTTTCACATTAAAGCACATTATTTTTAAATATTGACTTAAAAAATTTATATTTAAAATTAATTATAAATAGTATTTACATTAAAAAGTAACAATAATAAAATTGCTAAATGGACAATTATATTGTGTACATTGTGTTATTAATTTTATTATTACATACATATATGTATGTATGTATGAATTTATGTATATATGTATGTATTTTCTTTTCATATACCAAACAATTATAAGTTAAATTTTGTTTATCCATGTATGATTGAAATTGACCACAAACATACCAAAGCCACCACAATAATAATTTTATTTTAATAAAAAATAAAAATTATAAATATGAATTTTATTAATGATTAAGGAATTTAGGTTATTTTTACAATAAAATTAATATAAATACCATAAATTAATAATATTGTTTTACTATTTAATTCTTAAATAAACGTAAGTATAAACATATAATATAAATACATTGAAAAGCAATAGATAGTTTCAGCCAAGTTGTAATATTGCTGTTATATTTTAAAATGGTTATTTCAAACATTTGTTTCAAAAACATTTTTATCAATATAATATATTTAATTTATTTCTTTCTGTGTATTTTTTATGTTAAAATATTTAACTGCAAAACAGTTGACATGCATATGATGAAGATAAATGTTTATCTGTGAATAGTTTTAAAATTTGTTTTATAAAATATCTTTGTTGGCATTCTTAAATATTGTTTATTTAAATTTTGTATTTTATTTAATGTTTAGTTCTTTAAAACTCCATTTTAACCACAATTATTTTTGAATTTGTTTAAAACACTTTTAGATTACCTAATTTAATCAATGTTCTTAGATATAATTTTGTAAATTCCAAACACAAGTATTTGCTTAAAATATTCAAATATTCTATTATATTATTTCGTTTTTTTGACAATTTATAAAATTACTAACAAAAGAATTCCCAAAATTATTAAATTCTACATTTAAATTTAGTTTAAATTTTTATTTACTATTTAAATGTTGATTTTAAAATATAATTATTTAGTGCCAAAATTAGACAAAATTAAATTATTTATCTTGAGGATAAATTTCTAAATTATTTTAGATAATTAATTATATATTAAAATCTATATTTTATACTATAATCAAAACTAGCCCAGCAAAAACTAGGTAATGGCTTTCTATTGTAATTGCTTACCTAACAACATACTTTTCAATAACTACCACATATGATCTGGATTACATAGAAGTAATCGAATAAGGACTTACTAATAATGTGTTATATAAATACATTCTAATTCATTAGCCATCTTGCCAGTGAATATACAGATGCTGTATACATTTATTCATGTCATTTACAATGACTACTTTTTCTAATTACTTGTAATCGTTTGTGGTAAGAAATTGCCTCCAATGACATCAACGTGTTAAAATAATGACTTAAACTGCTATTGTGTAAGTAAGGTTTAGCATTTTAACTTCATACATGGTAATCAAAGTTTTTACTGGTAGTGTCCAGAAAATAGCTCACAATATTGTACAGACTAGTCTATTGTATTATCTATTGTTCAGACTTTAGTGCAGACTATAGTCCAGATTATATTCAAGATGAAAATCATACTACCATCAAACTAGAATATTCAAAATCCCCATATTCAAGACTAGACAATATCCCCGAGTTTATAGTATAGTCTAGACAGTAGATCAGACGATATTCAAGAATGTAGATTATGGTTTAGTCTAGACAGTATTTCAGGCAATAGGCAAGCCTACGGTACAGACAATAGTTCACATAATATTCCAAACTATAATCTGAGACATATTCTAAACTAAATTAATACGAAAGAAAAAACTACAACTACTCACTAGTTAACACTGTAGCCTTAAAAAAAGTCGGACTAAGACTAGACTCTAGAGTATAATACATTCAGTTGCCGATAATATATAACAGTCCGTTCAGAGAAAA